>NC_092415.1:71671430-71813930 GCF_040894005.1 Engystomops pustulosus
TTCTGCACCTATTTAATGCCATGTAACCCCCTATCAAACAATTTGCTCTTAAGCCTTATGATATGAGGGCTTGTTTTTTGCAGGAAAAGTTAAAATGTTAAATAGTTCCAATTATTTACTCTTCTGGGAGTACAATATGCTAATTTGATGGAGAAATTGAAGCTATGGCTCGAATGCTATCTTAAATAAGGCAGCTTCTTTTTTTATTTCATTCCATCTTCACAGTTCAGTGTAGGGAACTGGTTTGGTTAGATGAAAGGCCATAGATGTGGGTCAAGCAGGGAATTAAACTCCTTAGATTGGCTTAATTTTGCATACCCTTCTACAATGCTACATTCTATTACACCTAATAGAACTTTTTTTCAACTTGGACTTTGAAAAACTTACATTTTTGTATTGCCTATACCCTGCATGTTTAATGTAAGCATAGAGAAAGCTCCGGATTGATACATTAAATGGAGTCCATCATTTGGGAGTAGTCTTCAATTTGGATTCATGCAAATTACCTGATTCCTGTCCTTGTCGAGAATCAGACGTGTTATCTGCTGCATTGCACCTTTTTTCTGATCACAGAACACACTTGGAAAAAAATACAGCCATGTGCATATAACCTAGAACTCTTACATATAACCTAGGCCTTACCTACACTCACCGGCCACTTTATTAGGTACACCTGTCCAACTGCTCGTTAACACTTAATTTCTAATCAGCCAATCACATGGCGAAAACTCAGAGCATTTAGGCATGTAGACATGCAGTTCAAACCGAGCATCAGTATGGGGAAGAAAGGTGATTTGAGTGCCTTTGAACGTGGCATGGTTGTTGGTGCCAGAAGGGCTGGTCTGAGTATTTCAGAAACTGATGATCTACTTGGATTTTCACGCACAACCATCTCTAGGGTTTACAGAGAATTGTCCGAAAAAGAAAAAACATCCAGTGAGCGGCAGTTCCGTGGGCGGAAATGCCTTGTTGATGCCAGAGGTCAGAGGAGAATGGGCAGACTGGTTCGAGCTGATAGAAAGGCAACAGTGACTCAAATTGCCACCCGTTACAACCAAGGTAGGCAGAAGAGCATCTCTGAACGCACAGTACGTTGAACTTAGGCAGATGGGCTACAGCAGCAGAAGACCACACCGGGTGCCACTCCTTTCAGCTAAGAACAGGAAACTGAGGCTACAATTTGCACAAGCTCATCGAAATTGGACAGTAGAAGATTGGAAAAACGTTGCCTGGTCTGATGAGTCTCGATTTCTGCTGCGACATTCGGATGGTAGGGTCAGAATTTGGCGTCAACAACATGAAAGCATGGATCCATCCTGCCTTGTATCAACGGTTCAGGCTGGTGGTGGTGGTGTCATGGTGTGGGGAATATTTTCTTGGCACTCTTTGGGCCCCTTGGTACCAATTGAGCATCGTTGCAGCGCCACAGCCTACCTGAGTATTGTTGCTGACCATGTCCATCCCTTTATGAGCACAATGTACCCAACATCTGATGGCTACTTTCAGCAGGATAATGCGCCATGTCATAAAGCTGGAATCATCTCAGACTGGTTTCTTGAACATGACAATGAGTTCACTGTACTCAAATGGCCTCCACAGTCACCAGATCTCAATCCAATAGAGCATCTTTGGGATGTGGTGGAACGGGAGATTAGCATCATGGATGTGCAGCCGACAAATCTGCGGCAACTGTGTGATGCCATCATGTCAATATGGACCAAAATCTGAGGAATGCTTCCAGCACCTTGTTGAATCTATTCCACGAAGAATTGAGGCAGTTCTGAAGGCAAAAGGGGGTCCAACCCGTTACTAGCATGGTGTACCTAATAAAGTGGCCGGTGAGTGTATGTAGCCCTTTAACACCCAATACAACACATTATCCTCTGATGTATTTTACACTAGCAAAGGGCCTGTACTCATGGAGGCACATGTATCAAACTTTTTGCTCGCCCTTTTTTTCTTTTACTTTTCATGACGCATGTGTGACTTGTTTTTGCGCCTAAGACAGTCTGCCATTGTTATCACCTGAATCCAGATGTGAAAGTTGTGATTTTTTAAAACAAATCTATAGCTTTGAGCGGATTGCGACTATTGGAAACTTTTAACGACTTTTGCTTTTTAAAGCCACATGTATCAATAAGGAAAAAAATGCAAAAATAAATCTGACCAGCAGAAAAGCAAAAAAGCTGACGGAAAGAGCCAGACTTTAGATACATTTCCCCCATGGTGCATAAGAGCGGAGACAAACATCTTATCCTAATTTGATCATGAAATTTGGGGCTGCTATTCAAAAGCTATACATTTTAGTGATATCTTCTGTGGATTCAATTTTCTGGAGTATATGGAATGGTTCAACAGACTATTCCATACAGAGGCATAACCTATGATAGTTAACAAAAAAAAAGGATATTGCACAGGTGTTTAACATTCTTTGAGCTATAGATACCTGTTAATTGCATGCCCTGGAGATTTCCACACTGTGGAAAAAGAAATTTTATAAAATTACATGATGGCAATTTTTATCTGACTAGCAATGGCAACAACGTTGTATGAAATTGTTGTTTGAAATATGAAAAACTATACAATTTTCCAATATACTTTTGGTATCAATTCCTAAGGGCTTTCTAGATCTCTGCTTGCTGTTATTCTATAGGACGATTCATTTTTTACTTGCAGTGGACAGAAATCTGTCCATGGTCTCACATGGGCACGACTCATTGGTATCACAGAGAGTAATCAGAGCTATGTGATATAACGAGCCGTGCACCTGTGTGACAACGCATGACCAAGGACTGATTTCTATTCCCTGGAAGTAAACAAAGAGGCTTCCTATATAATGACAGCAAGCAGAGATCTAGAAAACTGAGAGGAATTGATACAGAAAATGTGTTGGAAAATTATATAACCTTTCATTATGCAAACAATATTATTTATTTGCTGAAATGGGAACATCCCTTTACATTTCAGGGACTTGGCAATTACAGATATACCATCCTTGACTTTTTTCTAAGTTTCCTTGATTGTAAGCAATATGCCAACTTGTAATATATAGCAGACACCACTGAGACAATGCACAGAAAACATGTAAGGTACAGATAAAGATGGGACAAGAGAAATTACAAATGGTTGAAGAGAATTTGTGAGGAAAGGTGATTGAAAAGTCACTGTGTGCCTTTGGGGGCAAATGGAAAGTGAAAATGAGACAGAAGAAAGCAGAGAAAAAATGAGATAGGAATGTATCTATCAATGTTGACTGCACATGAGGGAGAAAGCTGTAAACTGCTGGCCGAGAGCAAATAATATTTCCTGAGATTGAGATAATATGTCCCAACAACTATTTACGGCTAATTCCCAAGCCCATCAAAATCTGTTTTATTAACCCTTGTAGGTAGAAATGAAAGGGAACATTGTTTTCTCTTTTATGAACAGTTTCATGGCTGTCATGCCACTTTATCTGTAACTGATGGAAGATGAAGTATTATTTTGTTTGCTTCAAAAACACAGACTTAAATAACATTCACTAGCTGTCTGCCGCACAACTGTGTATTAAAGATTCTCTCTCTTCACAGCTCTGTATAATCCACATCATCATCATAGGGCCTTGGCATTCTCAGCTCTAATCTCTCAAATACCAGTTCTGTGTTACAACTGCTTGAAAGTGTGGAAATTCTTTCCATGAAAGGATTTCCCTAAAGGAAACAAAAGCTACTTCTATATTCCTTTCTCCCTGAAGCATCCACATTGCCAATCTTCTCATTAGGCCTGACCTGTCATCCAGGCCTCGGCAGAATCACAGTGTAAGGTGACAAGTTTTCTCTGAATGACAAAAGCTCTTTACTTGGAACAGAACAGTCAATCTGCCGACTTTGTTTCAGAAAAAGGACACTATTTTATTCCACACTCTTTGCCTGATATTATAGTTGTTACTGTCTGTCCTACAAAGTTATAGCTAATGTGACCCTTAAAAGTGACAAAGTCACATTGTAATACAATAAAACGCCATCAAATAAACTGCCATCAAACAATTGATGGACGGATTATGAAATATTCCATATTGTTTGATGATCATGGAAAAGTTAGAAAACAAATGACCAGTAACAGGTGCTTCCATCTCAGCATACCTAAGCGCGTGGTACTACTATGCTGGGAAGTATAGTGACATAGCCATTATGCTGAATCGCCACATCATTCTCAGGACTGGTGGGGTTTCCAAGATCAGACTTCCACCAGTCATAAAGATGTACCACCTTAGGAGTACCTCCACTCCGATCCAGCATCAAATAATAGGAGTCACTGAACATATTTTTGTGCACTTGAATAGTTTTTTCTCCTGTCACCAGGGATTAATCTATATGGTAATGAGCAAGGGGGGTACTTTGGGAAGCAGCCAGTTGGATTTTTTTTTTAGAAATAAATCACAATAAAGGGGGGGGGGGTTGACTTGAATTTTAGTGTTCAGTTCCCAGTCCCCCTGACTTATGATCCTTGTTATCATATTGATTAGAAGAAAATTCTTTTTAATGTTTGAGCAGTGCTGGACAACCTGGGCACCAGCTGATTGTATCCTGCATAAAGTACTGGTGCAGGTTTACTAGTGTAATCTCTGCTGACAGGTTCCCTTTAAACAAGTTTTGTGCAGTAGAATAGTTACAGCCTCTTGAATTGCTGTTTCTACAGATATCATAATCCACTGCCAACATCTCACTTCACTGACCACTTCGGCCTTTCCCCATGATGACTGGTGAAAATTAACTATGATACTATATGGCACTATTATTTAGAGGTAAAGCTTAACTCAAGTTCAAGTAGAATGTTACCTGCTTTCTCTTCTTGACCCTTTGGCTGGGAAGGTAATCCAACATAAGAATGTTAAAGAATGGAACTATTCTAATGAAAGGTAAGGGGATTGATGGACATTGTTATGTGCAATGAACATGTATTTAAAGGATGCAGGGTAAGAAAAGTAAAAGTGCACAGATAATGTTTTTAAAGACATTTGGGGTTTGTTGATCTGGTTTGGGAATAAAGACAGAGAAGAGAGACAACCAGTGTCATGAGAAATGTTGTCTGCTGCTAAAAACAGGAGAAAATAGAAAGAAAGCAGATGGTTGTATGATTTAGAGGATTTATGATCCTTAGGTTAGGTGGATAGAGGTAGTGTGAGAGTGTGAACAAATGTAAGCATTTTGTGGTAGTCTGACAGGGGAGAAAGCAAAGGGGGAAGAACTGGCTGATTCAGGTGAGACATGTCATTGCAATCAGCACTTTTATACTAAACTATTACAGAAGTAATAAAGACAAGGAATAGAGTATATGAAACTGGAAACAACTATATGACAAGATCTAAATGTATCTATATTTTACAAGTGAATTATTTGATAGAATATTATTATTTATGGTATGTATAGAGCACTATTAATTCCATAGTTCTGTACAATCAATAGGGGATTCACATATATTAAATTAAGACAAGAACAAATGCACATACCAACTACAAAAACTACAGAGATCTGAAACAATTGGGAGGTGGACCCTGTCTGTGAGGTGAGAGAGCAGAGCAGTCATTGTGTGTTGTAGGAAATCATAAACAGATGTTTCTTTAGGTTACCATTGAAAGGTTACAAGGTGGGAGACAGTCTTACAAAAGAGATGGCAAAAGAGATGTGATAAAGGTGATAGAGAGTATCCAACAGCAGGTGGTGGGATACTGGGGTAATGGTGGAGATGGAAGAATAGGGTATTAATGATTGTCACTGCCACAAATAACATTTTAAAGGGTAAGGTTAGTGATGGATTAGTAATTACATATAGTGTAATTTTGTTCACTTCTGGATATGTTCTGGTATAATTCAGATGTGCACTTATGATCTGTTCAGTAAGACCAAGGTATTATAAGACCACTAGGGAATAGTGATAGAGAAGGAAGCAGGGAGTCTCCAGACATCAGCATTAGATTAGATTAGATCTACAGAGGCAGATAACAAAACTATTTCAAGGGATGGATGAGCTCTCTGGTCCTGAATGGAGCAGACATACCCCAGGATGAAAGAAATGAGTGGTGATGAAATCAGGTGAAAGTAATGGCAGGGTGAAGTTTATTATAGAGTTAAAGGTCATAATCTATAATACTACATTCTGGCATTATTCAAATGTGCACTTATTTTCTACACTTAATAGACTGTAAGACCAAGATAGACCAAAATAGATAGATTGAAGATGGTAATGAACAGCGGCACTTTACTGGAGAAAGAAACTCCCTTTTTCTTTGACTAATTGGTGGTGGACTACTATTTTTGGTCTGCTAAACAGGAGCTAGTGTCCAATCTGCAGAATCAGTATAACTTGTAATTTATTAATTTATGTGTCTTCTATTTTTTTGCTTGTTAGCAGTCATCTAGTCATAAGATTGTTACTGTGATTGAGATTGTTGTAGTTTTAATTAAGTGCAGTCCACTTTCAGTTGATGGTGGGGTTTTACTGCTGTTACTCACTTCTTCCCCTGTATAGAAAACACAATGGGGCAAATTTACTTACCTGGTCCTGTTGCGATCCCTGATTCGGACAGTCCAATGAGGATGAAGTCTGGCACGATTCATGAAGATCGTGCGCCCGAGTTGATGCATCCGTCGCTTCCCCGCCGAGGTCCAGCGGAGTTCACCTTCTTCGGGGCAATTCAGGGCAAATGGCAAAAATTTGGAAAACCGGACGGAAATGCGTCCGACGGACCCTTAGTAAATGAGCCCCAATATGACACATCAGTTAGCTTCTATCCATCTTGATAGCAAGTTTGAATTCAGCATAGTGTAAAAAGATTTGGAGGGAAAAAGTATAATAAGGGCCAGGGTAAGTGGAGAAAGGGGCTCTTTGCTGTGGGAAGATGTAAAACGGAGTATAGTGTGTACATTTGTGATTTATGCAAGGTTTGTTTGAAACTAAGCATTTAAAAATGTATAAGAAACCTGCTGTAATCGCACTTAGTGGAAGGGGTTAATTGCTACTGTACAGTGTAACATCCTGTGAATTTGCAACACGGGGGTGATCTGGTAACGACATCCAGAGCTGGCTCAATAAAATATTTTAAAAGTTGATTTTAGCAGAAAGAAGGCCATGGATAACATATATAAGGAGATTACCAGACACAGTGCCTGGATCTATGAGTAAATGTTCCTGGTTTATCATGCTTGGTTTTGATGGTAGATTTCCTTAAATTGGTTATGGTAACAGTACGAGATAGATTGTCCTAATCAGTGCGATCTATGTCATCCTGTTGATCTCCTCAGCAGGAGACTTTACTAAATGTTTTAGTAAAATTTTATTTGGGTGTGAATCTATTGGGTTCGAACTGATGTTGATTTAATTGTCCTGGAAATTGCTATACAGTCCTTGTTTTGTTATTTTTTTGACAATTCTTTTTCATTTTCAGTTTTCATTAAAATGTTAATATTGAGATTCTATCAGATGTGCTACAAATGGACACTCAAATCAATGGACATTTTAACAGATCCATTAGACTTCTGCTATTATTGTATATATGAGATTTGTCAAGCAAATCAGACAATATTCGGATTTGATTCAGTGCCTGTCAATCGTACAGAGTTTATGAATTGACATATGATACTTGTCTCTGCTATAGACTAATTGTAAATATAAAATTGATGAAGTAAGAGTGGGAGCATGGGATGATGTAGATGGGAAATATAAGGAATCTGTGGCTTGCATATCATTCTGCAGTGCTTCCATATGGTATTTCTGCAGTCAGTAGCTGTGTCTGTTTGTCCACTTTAAGCACAAGAGGGTGCTGTCGTTTTCAAAGTTATCATTAAATATCGTCCAAAATCCTGTGAACTTTTTGTGGGATGAAGAACAAAACAGAAGTACTGTATTCTTCAATGCAGCCCATACAATTCCTAAAGCAAACTGAAAAGAGCAGCGATGGGAACATAAAACGTGGGAACTGTACAGTGTGCAGTTTTACTAACCTTCTAAATAAATGTTTAGTGAGTCACTGTGGAGAGCTGGAAATCTGTCAGTCTTGAAAGCTCAAGCTTAAAGTTTAGTACAAAACAGTTTCCGTATGTGAATTATATTCGCTGTTCTCTCTGACCACTATGCTTACAGCACCTTTCTACATTACTATATTGTGGTATGGAAGTTTGCTTTTCCTTTTAGATTATACGGGTACATGATTTTACCCAGGCTCAGTGTCAAAGCTATGGACATTGCAATGTTCCCAGGTCCCTGCAATGTGGGGGACCAGGGTCAGTCAGCAGGACTGGAGCAGATACTGCAGTGCTGTAATATATGAGTGTATAAGAACACAAGTAGTCATATTACAAAGGAATAATTGATGGAAGAACTACAGATTAACGTCTAATATGGTCCTATTAAAGGTTTATTTCGAGCTCAGATCGTGACGGACAGACAGCAGACAACAGTAGAGACTGTAGGGCTATCAAACCCACTTTAATAAATCCTTAAATAATTTGTTTGTGTCAAAGGGGTGGTGATGATTACTGTTACAGATATAAGTGCAGATTCGTTTTAACTAGCAGAGCATGACATTAAGGCATATTATGTAATCTATTTATTCTAAACAGTATAATGTTTTTCAATTAATATTGCTGCGATAGGCTTTATCGTTAAAAGGTGGTCATTTTTTGAAACACCTTAAATTTGTTTAACTTCAGTCTTCCTAGTAGCCATTAACCTACTGGGTGTATACAGCCTCTCCATACATAGTGGATATTTTCTGTATAATTTAATAAACACCTACCTAAAGATCCATAATTCATGCTGGCACCAATCAGGGATGTAAATTGTTTAAAAGGCGCAGACAATTTTTTTTTTAAAACAGTTTTTATTTGGCTTTGCATTTTTCACATAAAAAGAATTGACCATACAACAAAACTGAGGGTATATCGGGGCAGAGAAATTTTGATAGTGGTCCATTACCATGGAAGCCCAGACTGAGAGATGTGTCATTGAGTAATATCTGTAAAGGTGTGGGGAGTCAGAGTGATACTGATAAAATTAAAAAATTAAAAAGTAAAATTACCATGACAGTTAACAGTAAACTGCCTTAAAGGGGTATTCCAGGAATATAATCATCTAATAAAAAAAACCTTGATGATATATAAATAAATGAATACAACAAAACTAAATGTCACTAATCACAAAACAGCTTCAATAGTTTGCTTTTATGATTCACAAAATAACATGGGCTTTCTAAAATTGGCAGAGTTATCTCCAAGATGTCTGTACAAAAGATACTTGAAACCACTGTGTAATCCAATCCAATACTTTATATAAATCTTTGGATGACAAACATAGACATAAGGCATATAAATACTTCACCAGTTTCTGGCTCAATATGCTGAAGTCCACAATTAAAAGTCCACGCTATGTTAACCTGGTTCACTGAGACGCTGAACGCCTGGTGTGTCCTATGACGTTTCGGAGGTAACCCCTCCTTCCTCAGACATGAGGACATGTCTGAGGAAGGAGGGGTTACCCACGAAACGTCATAGGACACACCGGGCGTTCAGCGTCTCAGCAGTAGGCCTTAATTGGCAGTCTCCATAAGGAGAACTCTTTCTTCCTGATATATTCACATATACATATACAGTCTCAAGGTTCCCACCTACAGCTAACCACATAGAATCATCACCATTTACCCATATCACAATATGATCACCATATACAGGCAGTCCCCGGGTTACGTACAAGATAGGGTCTGTAGGTTTGTTCTTAAGTTGAATTTGTATGTAAGTCGGAACTGTATATTTTATAATTGTAACCCCAACCAAATTTTTTTCCGTCTCAATTGGATCTTAAAAATGTTGGGTTGTCATAAGAACCAGGATTAACAATAAATCTTAACTACAGACATATTTAATAACATTTACAGCTGATTATTGTAGCCTGGGACTAAAGTACAGTAAATTACCAACTTCCAGAGGTCCGTTTGTAACTAGGGGTCGTCTGTAAGTCGGGTGTTCTTAAGTAGGGGACCGCCTGTACTCATATCACAATCCTACCTGTTGTGAAGGATCTATTGCAATGGAAGTTTTTCAGCTAGGTTCAAATTCACAAACCACAATAAGCTGCTCAAACCACAAGGTGCTCAATATGTTCTTATAAATATGCCTGGGCCCAGGCTGTAGAAAATCGTATTGGGGACAGTCTTTCACTACACTGAAACGTTAGAAGAAGTAGAAGTCTCTCCGTATATGTAGGGTGATAAATAATATTTGTAATTGTATTTACTCATGAACTGTTGGAAATGTAAGAGCGTTTGGCACGTGGAGCCGACTGCTTGGTTGCTCCGGCCACTTACTGACTGTGCGCTCGCTCCCTCCATCCATTGAGTTTCTCCAACTACTCGCTTCCCTGCGCCTTCTCCATCCATAGATCCCGGCACTTCAGATCAGTTGATGTTTGCATATCAGATCAGCTATTATTGGTGTCCATATGAGCTGACCAACAATGGAGAGACAATATATTGTGGCAAGGTATACTTCCGTGAGCTTGAGTGAATACAAGTGTTGATTGTTTTCCTCCGTTTTAGTCCCCGACACGAAGTACAAATAGTAAGGTCCGCTAAATTTTGCTATACGCGTTTTAGAGCTGCTTGCTCCTTCCTCAGTAGCTTATAAAGTGTCTGAACCTGGTCTGATTTTTTTATATGGTGATGTTCTCAGTTTGTCCAAAATGCCAACCTGGATTGACCAATCTTGGTCTGGATTCTCACACTGAGAACACCTTGAGTCTTTCTTTTTTGTATACAGAAAACTCTCCTGCAAGAAATACAATATATTTAAAATTAAGAAATAAAATATTATATTAACAACATCACTTATATGTATTCCTAAAGCAGTGTATATATATATGGGCCAATGTATGTGTTTTGATACTAAGTTGTAAAACTGGTGGAGATTTTAACAAAAGCACTATGCTAAAATGAGACACATCTGTACTGTGTCCTATAGCTCTATAACATACATTTATAGAACTTATAGATGTATTTATGGGTTATAAAAAAATGTACAAAAATACCATATGGTGATAACCAACAAGACTGAATGAGGTTCTTTATGATGCAGTTGTGATGTAGCATGCACTACATTATGTGTGTATGCACCCTGAAAGAGTCTCTCAGAGACTCAGAAAGTAACATAACTGTCCAGTTAGGTTAAATGGACAGCACTTATGATGACATAACTGTATCCTGACAGAAACATAGTGGTGATGTCATAGTAGTTTGTATTGTGAGTTCCTAAGTAATACATAGATACTCTTTTAACAATTATATGTGGAAACATGTGAGATAATGTAACTGCAGTCCTTGCCGTTGTAAAATATGCATATGAAGTAGTTTGCTTTTTTTTGTTAAATAACTTGGATTTTTGGGTTTGATATATGTTTTTTGAGTCTTTCTAGGGGAAATGTACTATTAAAGTATTAATTCTGGTATTGTGTTTATAATTAATAATCACTGCACAGAACATACAACAATGTCTTTTCATTTGATCACCAGTGTTGGATTGGAGTAGAGGAAGAAAGTTCAGCTCAAGCCACGTGTAAAAGGCTAAGTGTTGGAGAGCATGGGTCCTCGCCTCAGACGAGTGAAATCCACGAAGACAAGTAAATGATCCGGCTCAAAACCAAATGGGTCACAGCATAATATTGTTTCTTTATTTAGTCCATTTTAAAAAGACATGGGAAACAACAAGGAATCCAACGCGTTTCAGACGCTCAAGGCGTCCTTAATCATGGATGATAAAAAATTTTCACAATACCAGTATTTAAACAAAGAAATCATGTCATGTGACTGTTGAACCCTCCTCCATGAGAGAGGAAGTGCAATTAGGGTGGCCGGACAGACCACCCTAATTGCACTTCCTTATTATTATTATTATTATTATTACATTGTTAATGTCGTAAATGACTATTCTAGCTGCATATTAGGTGTATATAAGCCCATTTTTAATAGCCACCACTCCAGTGGTTTAATAGTACATTGTAATTGCTGACTGTGTAAGAAGGTTTATGGATGTTTAGAAAAAACTTGTTCAAGTATGTTAGCAGAGCTGAAAACAGTTTGGCTGATTAGAGAAGCTATAAAACTGACCTTCCTTTGAGCTGGTTGAGAAACTGGAGCATCACATTTGTTTGTTCTATGAAGCTCACATAATGGCCACAAAAAACCTTTCTTGTGAAATTTGACAGATTTCCAAGAAACTGAACTGAAGAAACTGAAGATTTCCTATAACAATGTGTACTACTCCCTTCAGAGGAGAGAACAAACAGGTTTAAACCAGAGGAGAAAGAGAAGTGGGAGGCCCCGCTAAGCAACAAGACACGTACATTAGAGTCTCTAGTTTAAGAAAGGTCCTCAACTGGCAGCTTCATTAAATAGTAGCCGCCAAACGCCTGTATCAACCTCTACAGTGTGCAAGGACGCTGGCCTGCAGAGTAGAGTGCCAAAGAACAAGCCATAAAGGGAAAAGATTAATATTGACAAAATATTGACACAGACATTGGACAGAGAATGATTGGAAAAAAGTGTTATGGACAGATGAATCTAAGTTTGAGGTGCTTGAATCACACAGAAAAACATTTGTAAGATGCAGAACAACTGAAAAGATGCTGGAAGATTCCTGACGCTATCTGTCAAGTGTGGTCTGGGTTTGATTTGGTGCTGGTAAATTGGGAGATTTATGTTGAATCAGTTTATTGAGAGACAGTTTAACAAACAATGAACAATAACAAGAACCAGAAAATCAAAACAGGTAAAAACGGAAGAAAGTTATCCACGCAGGGATAACAACAGGGCGATTTACAATGACAATGCATATTATGGAGGAGTACAAAGCATTTTGTTTGTTATTTAAGGCGCGGTGCGATTTCTCAAAATTACACAGATATGAACAATACTAGTCGTGAGAAACTGCTAGTTACCTATGCACGAGCCCCTTTTCGGACCCCAAGTCCCCAGCAGTCCAGATGGTGAGAGCTGGGATTTCTCCGCAGGGCCATTAGTAGCTTCTGCGTCTGGAGAGGCGGGATATGACAACGGCAGTAACAAATACATATCTGAGCAAGCACCAGATAATTTCCAGCTATCTGCTAGTGCCTCCTTTCTATGAATTATAAAAATAACGGACAAAGAACAACAGGAGGGGGTAAGAGTGCAGGAAAGGGAATAGCAGGAGGGAAGGGGGAAGGGGGCCTCCTCTTAAGGGAAAGGGAAACCATTGCAAACTTAAATGTTGGGGCAACATGTAGCGGAAGACATGAATGAGTAGATAAAAGAAAATAATGGCCTAGCATCCTATCCTCCCATGAGGTCGCTAAAAGCTTTAGTATCCTTGAAGTCCAGCCATGGCTGCCATACACGGAATTATCTTTCATAAGTGTTCGGCGACACCGCCAACATTTCTTGGGCCCATTCCGCCATGGACGGGCAGACCGCAGAGCGCCAGTGTCTGGGAATCACCGCTCTTGCTGCTATCAAGCAGAACCTCAAAATGTTTTTCTTTTGAAGGCTGATGGAACCTGGGAGCATCGACAGTAGCACTATTTCTGGGGAAACTGTCACTTGTTTACCTGTTATTTGTTGGTATGCGGCAAATACCTGGTCCCAGAATCATCATAGAGCATCGCAAGTCCACCAGATGTGTAGCATGTCCCACTTCTCCTTTCCACAGCGCCAACATAAATCTGAGACAGAGGGGAAAGCCAAGTGGAGTACTGTCGGCACTCGGTACCACCTAGACACAATCTTGTAACCCTTCTCTTGGGCAGCGCAAGCAGATGATAACTTATGGGTGAAGAGGAAGGAGAGTTGCCAATCCTCCTCTGATGGGGCATTACCTAAGTCACGCTCCCAACCTTTGACAAAGGAGAGCTCTGATGAGTCCGGGCCTCGGGATAAAAGAGAGTATATTTCAGAGATGACATGAGAAGGGGCAGTAGTGGACCGGAATAATCTCTCCAACTCTGTCAGGGATTCCGCGCATGCGACCACGGAACCCGCCTTATTCATGAAAGACCGGAGTTGTGAGTTGTGATGGGTTAGTTACTTCAGGACGAGGGTGGAAATCCGCTATGTTTGGTAGAGGGGAGCCCTGTAGGATATCATATAATCTGGGGTCTTCAATCACCCCCCATCCCAAAAATGACAATTTTGACATCTCTGGGAAACCGGGATTGCGAAATATTGGTGTGAGGGGGCTAAACTGCCAGGACAAAATTCCTCTTGAAATCAACGATCTCCATATTCGGAGGGCGTCTTTCAGAAGGGTAGCCTGAGGGGGAATAGAAGGGATAGACTCTGAAGAAATCCACGGGAGGAGCTTAAGCAGTACTGGAGAGTAGGCTTGTTCTAAGGATACCCATTGTTTGGATGTGGTATGAAAATGCCAGTCTACAAGTCTTGTGAGTATGGAGGCTTGATGGTACAGCTTTAAATCAGGCAGACCAGCTCCCCCCCCCCCTGGATTTGGGGCGAGTCAGGACCCTCCAGCCCACTCTAGGTCGACTAGAGCCTCATATGAACCATAACATGATCGAAAAAATGTGGCTGGGGGACTGATGGGCACCCCCTGGAAGATGTACAAAAACCGAGGGAGGATGTCCATTTTAAGGACGTTAATCCTACCGAACCACGATAAATGCTTCCGGTCATAACGCTGTACATCCCCCAAAGTGTGCTCCAACAGAGGTGTGTAGTTGAGGCTATACAGCTTAGACAAGTCAGTGGGAACCGAGATGCCCAGGTATCGGATTGATGTCTGCTGCCATTGGAACGGGAAACTATCTGTTATATGCTGTACTTCTGACTGCGGGAGAGAGATGTTCAAGTAGTTGATTTTAAAATTACTGAGTGTGCTATACCTCTTAAATTCCTGAATAAGGGACGGGAAAGAGATCCTTGGTTGCGACACGTACAGTAATAAGTTATCGGCGTATAGTGCTGCTTTGCAGTGACGGGAGCCCATACGGATGCCATGGATATTAGAGTTGTTCCTAATGGCAACAGCCAAATGCTCCATTACTATAACGTATAAATTGGGAGATTTATACAAGGTCAATGGGATTTTGAATAAGGAAGGCCATCACTCCATTTTGCTATGCCATGCCATACCCTGTGAACAGCGCGTCATCCTAGAACAGGACAATGATTTAAAGCACATCTCCAAATTTTCCAGGAACAATTTGGGTAAGAAGCAGGCAGCTGGGTAGTCTATCTGTAATGGAGTGGCAGGCCCAGTCACCAGATCTCCACCCCATTGAGCTGTTGTGGGAGCAGCTTAACCGTATGGTACACAAAAAAGTGCCCATCAAGCCAAATTTAACTTGTGGAGGGGCTTCTGGAAGCATGGGGTGAAATTTATTTATTAATTTATTATTTATAATTAATAATATTATGAATAATTTATAAATAAATAATAAAAATATTTCAAACCTTGTCAATGTCTGGACTATATTTTCTATTCATTTTGCAACTAAAAGTATGAGTTTTCATGGAAAACGCTAAATTGTCTGGGGGACCCCAAACTTTTGAGCTTGAGCAGTAGTGTAAATATATATATATATATATATATATATATATATATATATCTTTTAAAACATTTATGAAAGGTTAAAGTCAATGGTTAAAGTCAGCATTACCTTATAAATGATAATGATGGCAAAGCCTAGGGATTTCATCAAGGTTTATTTGTTGTGAACCTAAGGTGGGTTTGTTGCTTCTGACTGTCCTATGGGTTTTTGAAGAGCTACCGTTAGCCACAGCCGCTCTGGCCAATACCACTCTGAATTTCATGGACACCCAATCATCCACAGCCACAAATGTGCAATGTTTCTGTTGTGTGAAATAATTATGTGGTTGTCTGTAAATTTTTGTTCTCACAAGCTGGAGTTTCAGAAAATACATTTTGAATCTAAGTCAAGCCGAGTGTAAAAATATTAACTGGTGACTACTTTGCCTCCCCTCACTAGTCAGGCAGGCCAAATCTTTCATCCAAAATATGAGTTAACTACATTATAGTACCTTATACCAGTACAATTTTAAGAATACAGGAAAGGTTAAGCTTGGAAATCTATGTCAATAACACAGTATACAATATATTACACCTTCTTACTTGTGTTTTCATTGTCTTCTGGGCTGACCTTCATGAAAACTACTGCTGGTGCATAGCTAACAATAGCCATAAAGCTGTTTTATGTCGTTTTCCAAACAAGGCCTCTTACAGCCATGGTAATTGTAGTTTTACTAGGCCTCTAAATGAGAAGCAGCCACTTATTAAGTTTTGATGTGGAGAGCTGATTAGACAAGTTAAACAGAAAGGTACAATTTATGCTCAGAACCACATGTTCATATAGTGTAGTTCCTCTATTGCTTGTGCTTGGCACTCATTCACATAATAAGTCCTGCCAGCTTCAGCTTTATGCTATTTACAAGTAACAAGCAGTAAAAAGGAAAGATGCTGGATTTTACATGAAATAATATTCATAAATCTTCTCATGGGAAATTACCATACAGCTTAGAGACACATTAGGCCTGTATTTATCAAGAAGTATACAACACCCTGGTCACCCAAAACAAAACCATGGGGCAGGTTATAGAAAATGCTCTATGAACAGGGAATATGTAAAATGAAAATATTTTAAAAGTTTGTCTTATATTAACTGAATCTGAGCATGGAAAATGCAGACAAAGCTGAAATAAAGAGATGTCTAAAGTCTTTGTTTCCTGGGGGTGGTCACAAACAGCTTATAACTGCTGTGATAACAATTACTTGGTGAAGAGCTACATGGAAGGTATGTTCCAATAAGGTGTCCGGTCTCTGTAATGCAAATTCAGGTTTCTTTTTTATAAGTGGAGTTAAAGGGGTTGTCCAGAGGTTGAAAAACATGGCTGCGTTCTTTTAACTCCTTAAAGACGCAGGGTATTTTTGCTCATTTCTCGCTCTCCATCTTCAAAAATCCATAACTTTTTAATTTTTCCGTGTACAGAGCTGTGTGAGGGCTTATTTTGTGCATAACAAGATTTACTTTCCCGTGATGTTATTTATTATTCCCTGCCATGTAGTGGGAAGCCGTAAAAAATTCCAAACATGGAAAAATTAAAAAAAAAACTGCATGTGCGTCACGTTCTTGTGGGCTCAGTTTTTACGACTTTGACTGTGTGCTCCAAATAACACCTCAGCTTTATTCTTTGGTTGGTTGCGATCGCAGTGATACTAAATTTATACAGATTTTATTGCGTTTTAATACATTTTCAAAAATTAAACGAATGTGTACAAAAAAGAATATTTTTGTTTTGCCATCTTTTAAAGCTAATAACTTTTTCATACTTTGGGGTACGGAGCTGTTTGAGGTGTCTTTTTTTGTGAAATGAGCCGACGTTTTCATTGCTACCATTTTGAGGTCTGTACGATATTTTGATCATTTTTTATGCCATCTAAAAAGGTGTAAAAGCAGTGTTTCGGACATTTGGGCACCATTTCCCGTCTCGGAAGTCACCGCTGTCAATAACTGTTTTTATATTTTGATAGATCGGGCATTTTGGGACGTGCCGATACCTAATGTGTCTGTGATTTTTACTATTTATTATATTTTATATCAGTTCTAGGGAAAGGGGGGTGATTTGAACTTTTAATATTTTATTATTTTTTTATATTTTTTAAACTTTTTTTTTTCTTTTTTTCCCACTATTTCTTAGACCCTCTAGGGTACATTAACCCTAGATGGTCTGATCGCCCCTGCCATATACTGCAATACAACTTTATCGCAGTATATGGCATTTCTGCACTGTATACATTACAATGAGCCACAGGCTCATTGCAATGGATGTGCAGGAACGATGTATCCTCGGGTCAAACGAAGACCCGAGGGTACCATGGCAACCGATCGCTGCCCCCCGATGACGTTCGGGGAGCGTCGATCGGAGGTAAGATTGCGGCGCCCATGCACCGCCACGTTTAAAGTGCCGCCGGCGACTTTGCCGGCGCCAAAAAAGGGGTTAACACCTGCGATCGGTGCAAGCATCGACCGCGGGTGATAGCGATGGGTCTTTGCATGAGCCCTCTTCATACAACCTTCACAGCTCCGTGACGGATATATTGGCGTGAAGGGGTTAAAACCAACTCCTCTCCTGTCCATGTGGTATTACAACAAAGCTCCATTTAATATATCTATTTATTGTTGACCTGCAAAACCAAGGTAATTATTTCTTGGAAATCGGAATAGTTACCTTGGTTCTTTCTTGCTGCTGTGTAAGCCCCCCCCCCCAATAGCCCTAGCTATGGTATTCTTCGGGCTATGGTCTTTTGGCCGGAGTGACAAAACCCGAACTGGAACATACAGGTGCCGGAGGTGAGACATGCTCCTGGACGGAGCGCTTAGCCACGAACGGGAACATTGTGATCCCCTTCATTGACTCGAGTGGTGTTATTAATGCGATGCTCTCCTAATCAGAGTGATGATAAGTGGAACATGAATATATTTATATATATTAAAACTGTCACATAAACACAATTTATATACTCGCATTGGAGAGTGTAAACTGGAACTTCTTAAATTCTGATAGAGGGATTGCTCTGGTATTCATTCTACTACTATGACTAAGGTATCACATAAACAGTATCATGATTGGCATTATGTTCTGTCAAATGAAAAGTCAAGTGGAAGTGCCAAAATACAAACCAGACTATACAGGAAGCGTGTTTTATGCCTCCTTGATAGTCAAAGGTGTATGTGCATAGTACTAACAAAGTAATAACTACAATATTATATGATTGCAATTGTTTTCTCCTGATATGTATAAGCGTGACGGATTCCTTTTTTTATTTTATCGTTTTCAAGCTGTTTTTAAAACACAGAGTGCTCGGGTTGATTCTGTTCCCTTGCTCCACCTTGCCAAGGTATGAGGTGATTGTACGGGAGTTGTATTTATCCTTGCACTCCGGATATGGAAGTTAGCCATGACTAAGGGTGCATAGCGCATAAGAAACGCGTAGGCTATTTTCTCCTTGTGTGTGCATTGTAAGAAAATGTCTGCTGATTTTTATGGACTTTAAATGGATTTTTGGAAATTAAATAAAGCTTCAAAAACTAAATTGTGTCTGCAAAAACCAACCCATACAACTAATTGACTGGAAAATAAAAAAGTTATAACTTGTAGTAGGCATTGACGAAAAAACTGAGAATTGAGAAATGGCATTAACATTGAAAACAATTGTGGAGATAAGAGGTTAAAGGGGTTTCAGTGGTTGATCTTTGCTTTGTGGGAAAACCCCTTTAAGGAATGTTACTTTTTTAAATAGAGCCTTCTTTCAAGTAATTTCTGTCACCAGTTGACCAATGCAAACAAAGCCCATAGCAAAATTCCAGAAGGGCCTGGTGTTTGTTAAAATTTTAACAGCCCTTGGACCTGTTCTTGTTCCCTTTTTTTTTGCTGACCCTTAATTCTATGCAGAGGGAAGTGTGCACACTTGCGTGAAATGTACGTGATATGATCTATATGTAGGAGGAGCTGATAAATTATTTCTCCATTACTCACTAATAGGTTTGATCCTTGTATAATTATTCAGTTATCTGTTTTATCTTCCACAGAGCTCGAAAGATTTATTCATGTCTCGCCAAGTTTGTATGATGGAGTGGCAAGCAAGAAAAATACCACCCACCTCTGAGATTACAGTAGACATATTGCAGCCTGCAGTTTTGAGTCATTCACAGGGATTATTTTATCCTAATTTTTACAACTGCTTGAGTCCTCAATGATTTTGTTTTGCTCTTTTGTTTAATTTTTCATAGTTTTCCCCATTGTGTATAATAAATCCTATCATCCATTACCTCTGGAAAGAATCATTAACTAAATTGCACAGCAGACATCATACTTGAGCTCTGAATAGACATTTTGTGATTTAAATTACAGATGTATGAGGTTTTAAGCAGCATAAGATCTATCAAAGCAATGATAAGCAGCACTCTATTTACTATCTGCATAGAAGCACATAGGATTATACAATGATTCTTTTCTCTACTGGCAGGTACTGTAACATTTCTAATGTTTGTATCTCTACTCAGAGATATGGTTTCCACCTCTCCATTTTCCTGTTAACAAAATGTAAATTTGTGACTATTACAAAGAAAAGAAATTGCAATTTTCTCCAAAATATCTAAGTGTTGTGGAAAAAGAACAATATACCGCTAGTAAATAAATATAATTTTATATACAATATTAAATTAATGAAAAATCAAAGCAATTTGCCAAAAATTATTTAAGTCTTTGAAATAAAGTCACTTTCAAGAGCACTAACCACTTTATTTCAGGAACTCCTCACAAGATCTATCAGTTTGTAGATTCTTCAAGCTAGTTGTCATAATTTGGTCCATATCAAACTTTTTCTTTCCCATTTTTTATCTTCTGAAACATAAACTTCAAGAACTCACTGTTCACTCGCCGTCTTTATACGGTATATGTCAGGCCCGACAGCTGGTAATGTAACAAGATACTTAATAGAGACGAGAAAATAGTTTTGTTTGAGCATGATGTGAGCCTGAAATTCCACAAAAGTGCCAGATTATGGTGTATCTAAAATTTTGAGTTTGTTTTGGATAAATAGTTTAAAATGGCCAGTGTCATGTGAAAAGAGTCACTTACATATGTATCAAATAAGCCTAGGTGAAGAAAAGGGGCCAGATGTATCACTAGTTTTTTCTGTTGTTTTTGCGCCTTTTCATACTGTCCCACTGTACTTAATGAAGATGAAATATGAAGCGGCACTCACCGGATTCGTGTGCAGAAGTTTTATTTAGACCAACAGAGTGATGACATGGACAGAAAATGCAGACTGCGGCAAGCGACGGACCGTTTCGCGCCTGTGTGGCGCTTTCTCAAGCTTGCGCAGAGGAATGAAGGTAAGGGTATGTTGTTTGGCTGGGGTATAGAGAAATGATACATGCAAAATTTATATTCAGTAGAAGTAGAGTGTATCTGATCTATTATTTAGACTGCATGGATAGCGGGTATCTAATTTCAAGATCCAATGAATCTCTCTGTTTCTAAGTTTGTAAATCCTATCTCCTCCCCTTGGTGGTACCGTAACTCTTTCAATAGGTGTAACCTGTAAGGTTTTTGTTCGAATGTATTCACCTAAGGGTTAATTGTAGATGACATGATTACTGTCTGCATGAAGTATGGAGTTACCACTAGTGGGTTTCCTGTATAATGATGTTATAATAGAGTTGGTGGAAATGGATCCCTGTAAAAATAAGTCTAAGAATGGTACTTCTGTCTTTTCTGTGTGGTGAGTAAACTGTCCACATTGTATATCGAGCACATCTCCCACATTCGAACAAAAAGAAGTTGCAGTAATACTCTTTTATACACACAGGAAAGAAAAAAACTAGAAAAAAGACTCACAGATAGAGGGTATACAAAACAGATTCTCAATAATGCAGCATGGAAAGTAGACAACATGGATAGACAATCTCTTATATATGAATCAAATAAAACACAAAACAATGATAATACAAACAACCAAATAGTCTTCTCCACACCATACAGTAACGAATACCATGAAATTATCAAGATCATAAAAAAGTACCTACCGGTACTTACAGCCGATGAAAAATCCTATAATATTATCAAAAATGGATGCCGCTTTGTAGCGCGCAAAGCCACAACAATGGGAAGCATTGTATCCCCGTCAGTGTATGAAAACAAACAATACAAACAGCCACCCACGTGGCTATCCATTAAGAAGTCCTACCCATGTGGCGGTAATAGATGCAATGCATGTAAATATATGATTCCAACAAAAGAATTCACATCATGCCACAATAAAGAAAAACATAACATCCTCACATTTATGAATTGCAATACTAACATATATAGTATGTTTGGCCACTAGAGATGAGCGAGCACTAAAATGCTCGGGTACTCGTTATTCGAGACGAACTTTTCCCGATGCTCGAGTGCTCGTCTCGAATAACGAGCCCCATTGAAGTCAATGGGAGACTCGAGCATTTTTCAAGGGGACCAAGGCTCTGCACAGGGAAGCTTGGCCAAACACCTGGGAACCTCAGAAAAGGATGGAAACACCACGGAAATGGACAGGAAACAGCAGGGGCAGCATGCATGGATGCCTCTGAGGCTGCTTAATCGCACCATTATGCCAAAATTATGGGCAACAGCATGGCCATGACAGAGTGACAGAATGAAGCTAGATAGCATGTAAAACATCCAATAATTGACCCTGACACTATAGGGGACGGCATGCAGAGGCAGCGGCAGCAGCGGCAGGCTAGAGAGTGGCATGGCGACATACTCTAAATGGACTCAGGCTTCAAACCAATGGGTGGCAGAGAGGTACCAAAGGAGGTGAGCAAGAAGCGCTCAAATAATATCGGTACATGATAAAAGTTTGCCAGTATATTTTGTGGATTACACAGCAGGGTGGCGACAAAGTTAACATGGAAGCCATGAAAACAACCCAAAATTCTGCCTGACACAGCTCGTTTGATAAGGGGACCATGTATGGAGGCAGTGAACTAGTAGTAGATTAAAGGTGCTGCAGTTAAAACTATGTTAGTTGGATCTTGGCATGGAGCTGGCGCTCCGCTGCCAGGCGAGCTTTCGCCAATCCAAGCCCCTGTCTCTAGGCTACTCCCCAAACAGCACTTCTAAGAACCTTTTGTATGAGATCAAGTGTAGTAGCGTTCTTATAAGTTTGGGATATGACGGGTGAGGGGAATGTAAACAGATGCGCAAGAAGCGCATGATGCGCATGGAGCTGGCGCTCCGCTGCCAGGTGAGCTTTCGCCAATCCAAGCCCCTGTCTCTAGGCTACTCCCCAAACAGCACTTCTAAGAACCTTTTGTATAAGATCAAGTGTAGTAGCGTTCTTATAAGTTTAGGATATGGCGGGTGAGGGGAATGTAAACAGATGCGCAAGAAGCGCTGAAATAATATCGGTAAATGATAAAAGTTTGCAAGTATATTTTGTGGATTACACAGCAGGGTGGCGACAAAGTTAACAAGTTTGATGTGGAATGCCCTGTAATAGCTCTTGGGCGGTGTGCCTTTTATCGCCTAGGCTCAGCAGTTTGAGCACCGCCTGCTGTCGCTTAGCGACGGCACTGCTGCTGTGCCTAGAGCTACCGACTGATGGCGCCATGGCCACGGATGGTAATTCGGAGGAGGAGGAGGTGGAGGAGGGGTGGGAGGAGGAGGAGGTATACTAGACCTTTGAGACCTGGACCGAGGTAGGCCCCGCAATTCTCTGCGTCGGCAGTATATGACCAGCCCCAGGGTCAGACTCGGTCCCAGCCTGCACCAAGTTAAGTGTAGTAGCGTTCTTATAAGTTTGGGATATGGCGGGTGAGGGGAATGTAAACAGATGCGCAAGAAGCGCATGATGCGCATGGAGCTGGCGCTCCGCTGCCAGGCGAGCTTTCTCCAATCCAAGCCCCTGTCTCTAGGCTACTCCCCAAACAGCACTTCTAAGAACCTTTTGTATAAGATCAAGTGTAGTAGCGTTCTTATAAGTTTAGGATATGGCGGGTGAGGGGAATGTAAACAGATGCGCAAGAAGCGCTGAAATAATATTGGTAAATGATAAAAGTTTGCCAGTATATTTTGTGGATAACACAGCAGGGTGGCGACAAAGTTAACAACTTTGATGTGGAATCCATGAAAACAACCCAAATTTCTGCCTGACACACCTCGTTTGATAAGGGGACGATGTATGGAGGCAGCTATATGGACGACTTTTGGAGGTAGCAATGGAGACAACGTGTGGAGGCTGCTATGGAGACAATTTAATTTGGATAGTGCCTGTATGTGGCAGTCCAAAAAAGTTTTCAAACCAGAGGAGCAGGTAGGTGGCCCTCCAGAAAAATGAAATAGATTGAGTGCCTGTATGTGGCAGTCCAAAAAAGTTTTCAAACCAGAGGAGCGGGTAGGTGGCCCTCCAGAAAAATGAAATAGATTGAGTGCCTGTATGTGGCAGTCCAAAAAAGTTTTCAAACCAGAGGAGCTGGTAGGTGGCCCTCCAGAAAAATGAAATAGATTGAGTGCCTGTATGTGGCAGTCCAAAAAAGTTTTCAAACCAGAGGAGCAGGTAGGTGGCCCTCCAGTAAAATGGAATAGATTGAGTGCCTGTATGTGGCAGTCCAAAAAAGTTTTCAAACCAGAGGAGCAGGTAGGTGGCCCTCCAGAAAAATTGAATAGATTGAGTGCCTGTATGTGGCACTCCCAAAAATTGTTTAAAACAGAAAAATTAAATGCATAAAGTACTATAGCTAGAGCCAGTGGGCCCTGTCAAAAAATAGCCAGTTTCCTCTGCTTTACTGTACAAAGAGGAGGAGAAGGAGGAAAATGAGGAGGAGGAGGAGTGGATAAATTATTCAGGTTGAGCTTCCTTCACCTGGTGGAGATTGGAAATTATGAGAAATCCAGGCTTTATTCATCTTAATAAGCGTCAGCCTGTCAGCGCTGTCAGTCGACAGGCGTGTATGCTTATCGGTGATGATGCCACCAGCTGCACTGAAAACCCGCTCGGACAAGACGCTAGCGGCAGGGCAGGCAAGAACCTCCAAGGCGTACAGCGGCAGTTCGTGCCACATGTCCAGCTTTGAAACCCAGTAGTTGTAGGGAGCTGTGTGATCATTTAGGACGATGGTATGGTCAGCTACGTACTCCCTCACCATCTTTCTGTAAAGATCAGCCCTACTCTGCCGAGACTGGGGACAGGTGACAGTGTCTTGCTGGGGTGACATAAAGCTGGCAAAAGCCTTGTAAAGCGTACCCTTGCCAGTGCTGGACAAGCTGCCAGCTCGCCTACTCTCCCTCGCTACTTGTCCCGCAGAACTACGCACTCTGCCGCTAGCGCTGTCAGAAGGGAAATACTGTTTCAGCTTGTGAACCAGGGCCTGCTGGTATTCATGCATTCTCACACTCCTTTCCTCTCCAGGGATGAGAGTGGAAAGATTTTGCTTGTACCGTGGGTCCAGGAGAGTGAACACCCAGTAATCGGTGCTGGAATAAATTCTTTGAACGCGAGGGTCACGGGATAGGCAGCCTAGCATGAAATCTGCCATATGCGCCAGAGTACCAACGCGTAAGAATTCACTCCCCTCACTGGCCTGACTGTCCATTTCCTCCTCCTCCAACTCCTCTTCTTCTGCCCATACACGCTGAACAGTGAAGGACTCAACAATGGTCCCCTCTTGTGTCTCGCCAACATTCTCCTCCTCTTCCTCCTCATCCTCCTCCACCTCCACCTCCTCCGATATGTGCTGAGAAACAGACCTAAGGGTGCTTTGGCTATCAACAAGGGAATCTTCTTCCCCCGTCTCTTGTGACGAGCGCAAAGCTTCCGACTTCATGCTGATCAGAGAGTTTTTCAACAGGCCAAGCAGCGGGATGGTGAGGCTGATGATGGCGGCATCGCCACTGACCATCTGTGTTGACTCCTCAAAGTTACTCAGCACCTGACAGATATCAGACATCCACGTCCACTCCTCATTGTAGACTTGAGGAAGCTGACTGACCTGACTACCAGTTCTGGTGGAAGTTGACATCTGGCAGTCTACAATCGCTCAGCGCTGCTGGTAAACTCTGGATAACATGGTCAGTGTTGAATTCCACCTCGTGGGCACGTCGCACAACAGTCGGTGAGCGGGCAGTTGGAGGCGGCGCTGCGCTGCCCTGAGAGTGGCAGCATCTGTGCTGGACTTCCTGAAATGCGCACAGATGCGGCGCACCTTCGTGAGCAAATCAGACAGATTGGGGTATGTCTTGAGGAAACGCTGAACTATCAGATTTAACACATGGGCCAGGCATGGCACATGTGTCAGTCTGCCGAGTTGCAGAGCCGCCACCAGGTTACGGCCGTTGTCACACACAACCATGCCTGGCTTCAGGTTCAGCGGTGCCAGCCACAGATCAGTCTGCGCCGTGATGCCCTGTAATAGTTCTTGGGCTGTGTGCCTTTTATCGCCTAGGCTCAGCAGTTTGAGCACCGCCTGCTGTCGCTTAGCGACGGCACTGCTGCTGTGCCTAGAACTACCGACTGATGGCGCCATGCCCACGGATGGTAGTTCGGAGGAGGAGGTGGAGGAGGGGTGGGAGGAGGAGGAGGCATAGTAGGCCTGAAACACCTGGACCGAGGTAGGCCCCGCAATCCTCGGCGTCGGCAGTATATGACCAGCCGCAGGGTCAGACTCGGTCCCAGCCTCCACCAAGTTAACCCAATGTGCCGTCAGCGACATATAGTGGCCCTGCCCGGCAGCACTCGTCCACGTGTCCGTGGTCAGGTGGACCTTGTCAGAAACGGCGTTGGTCAGGGCACGGATGATGTTGTCTGACACGTGCTGGTGCAGGGCTGGGACGGCACATCGGGAAAAGTAGTGGCGGCTGGGGACCGAATACCGAGGGGCGGCCGCCGCCATGAGGTTGCGAAAGGCCTCGGTCTCTACTAGCCTATAGGGCAACATCTCCAGGCTAAGCAATCTGGAGATGTGGACATTAAGGGCTTGGGCGTGCGGGTGGGTTGCACTATATTTGCGTTTCCGCTCCAGCGTCTGGGGTATGGAGAGCTGAACGCTGGTGGATGCTGTGGAGGATCGTGGAGGCGACGATGGGGTTTTTGTGGCAGGGTCCTGGGCAGGGGGCTGACTATCAGCTGACACAGGGGAAGGAGCAGTGGTGTGCACGGCCGGAGGTGAACGGGCTTGTTGCCACTGAGTGGGGTGTTTAGCATTCATATGCCTGCGCATACTGGTGGTAGTTAAGCTAGTAGTGGTGGAACCCCTGCTGATCCTGGTTTGGCAAATGTTGCACACCACGGTCCGTCGGTCATCCGGTGTTTCCTTAAAGAACCTCCAGACTTCTGAAAATCTAGCCCTCGCCGCAGGAGCCCTCGCCACGGGAGCTTCACTAGTTGACACATTTGGCGCTGATGCACCAGCTCTGGCCCTGCCTCTCCGTCTGGCCCCACCACTGCCTCTTCCAACCTGTTCTGGTCGAGGACTCTCCTCTGTCTCAGAAGCACTGTGTTCACCCGGCCTATCAACCCAGCTTGGGTCTGTCACCTCATCATCCTCCGATCCCTCAGTCTGCTCCCCCCTCGGACTTCCTGCCCTGACAACAACTTCCCCACTGTCTGACAACCCTGTCTCCTCATCGTCGGACACCTCTTTAGACACTTCTTCCACTACGTCAAGAAGGTCATCATCACCCACAGACTGCGACTGGTGGAAAACCTGGGCATCGGAAAATTGCTCAGCAGCAACCGGACAAGTGGTTTGTGAGTGTGGGAAGGGTCCAGAAAACAGTTCCTCAGAGTATGCCGGTTCAAATGGCAAATTTTCCTGGGAGGGGGCAGACTGGGGGGGAGGAGGCTGAGGTGCAGGAGCTGGAGGAGTGACGATTTCGGTGACATGGGTGGACTGCGTGGAAGACTGACTGGTGGACAAATTGCTCGAAGCATTGTCGGCAATCCACGACATCACCTGTTCGCACTGTTCTGGCCTCAACAGTGCTCTACCACGAGTCCCAGTAACTTCAGACATGATGAACCTAGGGAGTGTAGCTCTGCGGCGTTCCCCTGCTCCCTCATAAGCAGGTGGTGTCTCACCCCGGCCAGGACCACGGCCTCTGACCCCTGCAGTAGTTGGACGCCCACGTCCCCGCCCTCGTCCTCTACCCCTAGCCCTCGGGTTAAACATTTTTAAAATGAGAGTTATAACTTTAATTTTTTTTTAACTTTTTTTTGTGTTTTTTTGTTTTTTTTTGTGTTTTTTAGTTTTTAAAACCAAACGATGCTATCCTATTGCTATGGCTATTTTCTAGCCAAGTATGAAAGCACACTACTATGCCAGATGAGATGACGCTGAGTTATTAAACAAAATAAACGTAAAATAAAAAAGGAAATGGCAGACTGTGCCTAATTGAAATCCAACCCCTAATAAATTTTCCCACTTCGGTCTTTGCAATGGATATGTGCGTCACTAAGCGCAAAACACAGCGGTCGCAAGTCTCACTACAAATTGCTCACAATTTGCTAGTAGATGCACTGCAGCAAGTACAGCCACCAGCAGATCAACCAGAAATCAAATATATATAACGCTACTGTAGGCGTAAGTAAGCCGTTTGGATTCTCCTATGGCTATTTTCTAGCCAAGTATGAAAGCACACTACTATGCCAGATGAGATGACGCTGAGTTATTAAACAAAATAAACGTAAAATAAAAAAGGAAATGGCAGACTGTGCCTAATTGAAATCCAACCCCTAATAAATTTTCCCACTTCGGTCTTTGCAATGGATATGTGCGTCACTAAGCGCAAAACACAGCGGTCGCAAGTCTCACTACAAATTGCTCACAATTTGCTAGTAGATGCACTGCAGCAAGTATAGCCACCAGCAGATCAACCAGAAATCAAATATATATAACGCTACTGTAGGCGTAAGTAAGCCGTTTGGATTCTCCTATGGCTATTTTCTAGCCAAGTATGAAAGCACACTACTATGCAAGATGAGATGACACTGAGTTATTAAAAAAATAAACGTAAAATAAAAAGTAAATGGCAGACTGTGCCTAATTGAAATCAAACCCCTAATAAATTTTCCCACTTTGGTGTTTGAGGTGGATATGTGTGTCACTAAGAGCTAAACACAACGGTAGCAAGTCCCCCTGCAAATTCCTCACAATATGGTACTAGCTGCAAATAAAAAAAAAAAAGTATAACGTTATTGTAGCCCTAAGAAGGGCTGTTGGGTTCTTGGAGAATCACTCCTGCCTAACAGTAAGCTAATAGAACACCCTAACGCTTTCCCTGACCAGCAGCAGCTCTCTCCCTAGCGGCATCCAGACACAGAATGATCCGAGCAGCGCGGGCAGCGGCTAGTCTATCCCAGGGTCACCTGATCTGGCCAGCCAACCACTGCTATCGACGTGTAAGGGTACCACGTCATGCTGGGTGGAGTGCAGAGTCTCCTGGCTTGTGATTGGCTCTGTTTCTGGCCGCCAAAAAGCAAAACGGCGGGAGCTGCCATTTTCTCGAGCGGGCGAAGTATTCGTCCGAGCAACGAGCAGTTTCGAGTACGCTAATGCTCGACCGAGCATCAAGCTCGGACGAGCATGTTCGCTCATCTCTATTGGCCACCTGTACAGAATGCCAGGCTCAATATGTTGGTAGCACCATACGCCCTTTATAAACTAGATTGGCAGAACATGTTCACGATGCCACCAATATTAACATCATTAAAAACAAATCATGTTTATCTAAACACTTTTCAGAAATGCATCAAGGCAATACATCCACCTTACAGGTTACACCTATTGAAAGAGTTACGGTACCACCAAGGGGAGGAGATAGAATTTACAAACTTAGAAACAGAGGGATTCATTGGATCTTGAAATTAAATACCCGCTATCCATGCGGTCTAAATAATAGATCAGATACACTCTACTTCTACTGAATATAAGTTTTGCATGTATCATTTCTCTATACCCCAGCCAAACAACATACCGTTACCTTCTTTCCTCTGCACATGCCCTCACTCACCTGTTTGACACCACACCTCTTTTCTTTTTAGTATAAAAAATGGTTGTGTATGAAGGCAGATAGACCATGACTAAGGACGACATGCCAGTATATGTCCGAAATGCGTAGGTCTGCCGTTTCCACCTATTTTTTTTAACAGGGAGCATTCCAGCTCATTTTTTATTATGGCTTTTGTGTTATTTTTTTAAAATTTGCATAATATGGATTGAATAAAGGAAATGCAATTTTAAAACTATTTTTCACGAGTGCTGGTCCATCTAGTACTTCATTATATTATAATACATGTGCCCTATAATGCCTTGCAAGCAGCTCTCAGGAATGGACTTTAGATGTGATCTCTTGAGAACAATGGTGGCATAAGACAATGTTTATCGAAAAAAAATATATCAGATTGGAAAATATATGTCCTAAGATAAGAGTTAAACTGCCTGAATAAAAACGTTTAAAATATACACTTTATTGTATATAAAAATTAAAAACTGAGCCATTAAGCAAAAAAGAATAATTCACAATTGATGTCAGGCGCTTTCTATGTGAGAATGGGTAGTGGTGTGCAGATCATATATCTACCACTCTCTACCATACACATAGACCAGATTGTGGTGATCTCCACCTGGTTATTGACGTTAATCACTTGATGTCCCCAAAAAACATCTAGGTCTAGGAGTACACCTAGCATACAGCAATTGTGCCTAATGCTAATTAGCTGATATTTATAACACGTAAGCTAGCTGCCTACGGTCCCTGCCTAACGCGTTTCTACAGGGGTTGGTACACCCATTAGTCATCAGAGGCTGTCAGAGCACATTATTGGTACCTCTAATCATACATTGGTAAAGCAGTCTAACTGTGCCAGCCTGCCTATTCCTGTAGCGTCCATGACAATGGGGGACATGTATCTTTATTTCTCCATGGTTTTTATTTGATATTTGCCACTTTTCTCTTTTTTTGCAACTTTTCACTTATGTATGTTCTTTTCCTTTATTTTTGCTACATATGAGGTGCAAATGTGCACTTGGTCCAGGGAAGGTGCGGAGGGAGGATTTTTTTTGTAATGGACCCTGATTTAACATGTAAATTGGAATTATTGCACATGCTTTAAATGTTTTAAATTTTCCAAATATACATGTTGATCATTAAAAGTTTGGTCTGTTATTTAATTTTATACATTTTTGTATTCACTTTTTATTGAAATTAATTGGTTACTTCTAAGGGTGTGGTCACAACTAGCATTTGAGATGTGTTTTACATTTTACCATGTGTTCGGTTGGTTAGAAAGTGTTTTTTCTTCATTGATGGAAGTGTATTCAGCTGTGAAAATGTTAACACAGGTACTTAACGGTTCCAACAATGAGGAGAAACAAACCTTCAAACCAAAATGCATGCGTTTCTGTGATGCTTTTAAAATATCATCACAAACACCACCTGTGACTGAACCCTCATATTTCATCATCTCCCTGGGGTGATGCTTAAAAATGCATGGCCTCAAATGCAAAATTTACAGTAGTGTCTACTCCTGCATTTATCCCCCTCACATGGCTTGTGTTCATGTAGATTTGAGGCATTTGCAACAAAAAAGTCTAAAAAAAGGAAATTATGTCCCCCAATAATGCAGGAAATATGGGCATCACATGATCTGCCAGAAGAAATATGGGTGGCTATAGTGTGGTAGCAATATTGTCAGTACCAACATCTGAAGAACCAGTAGAAGCAGTTACCATTACCATTACCTCTGGTAGGAACATCATGATCTCAGTCACAGAGCATTGATGAAACCTCTGAAGATAACACTTTGGGGGTCATTTATCTTTAGTCAGGACATTTGTGTCTTTTTTGTTTTTTTTCTCCTGGTTTTGGGCTTGTTTAATTAATCTTAGAGGTTGATATACAGGTATCGGGCAGTTGAGTCTGCGGGTTTTTGCAACTTTTTATTAAAAAGTTGCACAAAAATTTCAAACTCTTTTGCAATCTCTTCTAAAGTTTTTCCCACATCTTTTGCAAATGTCTGCATCTGGATTTTAAAGATATATCAGGCACAACACTGAACAATTCTTGCGTGGCTAACTTTAGTAGGCGAGTGGAAAAGTCGCAAAATTTAGACGAAAATATATCAAATGTGCCAAAAATGTTGCAAAAGCAAGTAAATTCTAAGATAAATGACCCCCTTTCATTTTAAACACATTCCTACTTCTAATCTACCACTGTCATAGCATTTCATCATTTCCAGAGAAGCCTTTCTTGTCCATCATCCCTGTCTCTACTGGTGCCTATAGAGGTGCCTTATTTATTTATCAGACAGGATCGATCTGGGGCCAACTCCTAAAAAAAAATCCACTTATCCACAGGAAATTATCTTGGGTAAAAGAATCAAACTGTCAAGGATGATGACAATTAAGTGTTATATCTGGGAACCGATCAAAGTGATATGGAGTTGATGACTTAAGAGGAGAAATGTGGGAGCAGCTGGAAAGGTAACAGAGGATTTAAAGACCTGCAAAAAATTTAACACTGCTAGGGGATATTCCAGGACAAACTTAGTTGCTGGTGGTGGCAGCTTTGTCTGGGCAATTACCATGTTGTACATGTTCTCCATGTTGCATTAGGCAAGACCTTCAGGGAGAAGTGCTGGCAAAAATGTAGGCACTAAGGCTCACTATTTGCGACATTGGCCTATCTGGCAAAAAAGGGATAACTTTAAGTACAGACCAATTCTGTAAATCTAATAACCAATTAACCCAGCCACATCTATATCTGGTATAATATCATTGTTAGTTAGAAACATCAAAATCTGTTTTTTTGAGATCAGAAAGTGGCAGCTAATAAGAGACATACGTTGCCAACCAAGGCCCTTCAAACAAAGTGATCACCAATCTTGTGGGAAGTGACATCATCAACAATTTCATTCTCCCAATATGTATATTACAAAACCACAGGATATGCTCTGTGCCCAACTTGTCCCAGGTTTCGGTTACTTGACCCTTATTTCCTCCTCCACAAGCTACCTCTCTAGTTGCATTAGCTGAAGTACAATAACTATCAGTCAACACTGATAGTGTTGAATCTGGACTTCTTTTCTTCATGTTGCCATGCCCTTTGCAGTGGGGTGAACCATGCTCAAAAGGATCATGTTAATGGAGGCTGGTGAGCTGGAACATTATCCTTATATTGCTGGTAGGCTATATACTACAGGGGGCTGGCAGGCTATATACTAAAGGGGGCTGGCAGGCAGTATACTAGAGGGGGCTAACAGGCTATATACTACAGCAGGCTGGCAGGCTGTATACTACAGGAGCTGGCAGGCTATATGTACAGGGGCTGGCAGGCTATATACTGGGGGGGGGGGCTGTGACCAATGCATTTCACACCCTCGGCTTATACTTGAGTCAATAGGTTTTTCCAGTTTTTTGTGTTAAAATTAGGGTACTCGGCTTATACTCAGGTAGGCTTATACTGCAGTATATACGGTACTTAAAACAAACAATGAAATCTACACCAAGTATGAGCCAAGATACAAAAAATTGCTTGCCCTACCATCTCTACATTAACTTCAAACACTTTTTCATAAAACTGATGCAAAGTGTTCATCAAATTCCCATCGTTGCACCATATGGATCCAGACACAATCATAAAAGTTACACTATAGTTGTAACTACTTTTGCTGCCAACTCGACAATAGAAACATTTACCTATGAAATCAATGGAACCATTTCAAAATAATATGTTGATCCTTTGTTGTTACAAATGGCATACCTTTTTTGTTACTCATGTAAGTAATGGATTTTTTAATTCCCTAGTTGATGTTCCATGTCCTCCTATCAATGATGTAATTGAGCAGCATATATTCAAACATGTCATTCAGAAAAGGATATTCCTGGCATAGTGCTTGAAAAGGTCTGGCCAGATTAGAGATGATAGCACATGGAGTAAGGGTAGGTTTCTTCTTACATCCAGATGGATCATGTTTGTATCTTGGCAGGAAATTCATTGTGATTTCTTTTAGATCAAATGCTAAGTTTCTTAAGGACAAGGATTTCTACGCAATTGGCATCTGTACTGTTATTGATTTAGAGATTTGCTGAAGTTAACTACAGGAAGCCTCGATAGTCCAGTCAACACCCACCAAAAACAAATTGAACTCGTATTTCATGATAATCAGTTAAATTATAACTTATTACAACAAATGTAAACCTATTGGATTACATTTAACTTATTAATTACTTGTGACAAGGAAAATGTATGAGCTGAAGATAAATCAGGCTCACTATTTAATTTACTGTACACCCTTAGCAAAGTTTTCACATTTTTTACATTTTTTTCCCCTGGCTTTGGAGTGTGGAAAGAGTGATCCCATCTGAGAACATGGAGTGATATTTATGTACAGATCACTTATTACAAGCTTCTACAGATTGTTTCATTGTCATATCTCCTGGCCAGATAACTCATGTTTGGCCAATTCTAACACACTCTCCAAACTATAACCACTGTACGGTAATTTGTAACCACCCCATTCCTTTTACAATTCTATACGTGAATACATATGCTAGTTAATTAACGTTAACAAATGACGTACCTTGCAACCATTTTTATTCTGTAGAAACTTGTAAGGAATGTCATTGGCAAGCGCCACTTGAGGATGTTAGATTGGCAAACAGCGACATTCATCAGATTCTATGGCTCCCACAAACACGCTACGGTAAATGATATTCTCTATATTTACGACACACCCTATTAGCTTTTGGGACACATTAAATTCTTTGACAAATTGACCAGTTATTACACTGTGATGTTCCCTCTGTTTAATAACTTCATCTTCCAGAAAGCCTTTTTATTTTTTCCCTCCAGCCTAAAAAAAAAAACCAGCGGCACCCGATCTCTTTTCATTTCTCAGCTTCCTTTTTTTTCTGTCTCTTTCGTGATTCATGTTATTTCATCAATCTTCATAGAAGTATTACAAGCCAAAGGTGAAAAGGGGAACATTTACGTATTTGTTACCGCCATGGTACTTTGCAGGTTATTATGTTAATCATTTCTGCTTTAGTTTGGTAGGAATTGTTGTTAGTAAGAAAAATGTCAATGTATAAAAACAAGTCCATATCATCCTAAATTTCACCTGCAGTAAGTCACATCAGCCACACCTATTCACAACATTTCTATGGAAATACCAATGATTGTGTGAGGGGGTGGAGCTAGGCATCCTCAAAAGCATTGTTGTCCTTTAATAATTAAGGTGTACCATTGCAATGGTCTATTAAAGGAAATCTACTACAGTACATGGATGCAGTGCTTCTAAACCAGGCACAATAGCATGCAGGTGTGTCCCTCCTGAAACAGGATCTGTTGTTCCCTTTGCTCTAAATAACTTAGTTTTTGAGAAAAACATCTTTCAAAATAATGCAAATGAGGCTCAGGGGTTTCTGCCTACCTCACAGGAGCCGCTTCTGGCAACGTTATGTGCTAATTATTCATGCCTCTATTCAGCGTTTCTGTCCGTCTCCTCCCTCCAAATTGAAATATGAATAATTAGCAGATGAAGGAGCCAGAAGGGGCTCATGTGATGTAGACAGATGCCCATAAGCCTCATTTGCATAATTTTGCATAAAAAACTAGGAGGCACACACCAGCATGTAAGTGGGCTTGGTTTAGAAGCCCTACATCCATGTGGTAGATGTTCTTTAAGACTGGTGCACTACAGTATATGCCAGTTTTGATAGATCTGTGCCATTAAAGAGGACCTGTCATCCCCCCCAAAAGACCCCCACCAAATATGCCCGCCATAATCCTCCCCCCAGCAGCTTTCTATTTATGCCATTTATTAAAAAATGTATGTTGTGAAAGTGTGTTTTAATCGATCCGACCTCTTACCATATAAGAGGTTGGATCCTCGTTGGATCCTCGTATGGACATGGAGAGATGCAGTTCCGGATTATGTAGAAGGCGGCAGACAGTGGCTGCGCCCGTGCTGTGCTTACTCACATCACTGGCCGAATATGTATAACATTCGGCCGGAGCTGTCAATATGCACGGCGTGGCCGCTCACAGGGATCGCCGCATCGCATAGAGTCGGCAGCTGACAGGGGCGTGGAGGGGGTGTGTCGGCCGCCCCCCTCATGCATAAGGCCGACTGCACAAGATACGAGGATCCAACCTCTTATATGGTAAGAGGTCGGATCGATTAAAACACACTTTCACAACATAAAGTTTTTAATAAATGGCATAAATAGAAAGCTGCTGGGGGGAGGATTATGGTGGGCATATTTGGTGGGGGTCTTTTTGGGGGGGTGACAGTCCATTTGATCAGACAAACATACACCTTTTTTAGCTCAAGTTCATGTGCAGCCGACACAATAAAGCACATGTATCAAACTGTTTTGCTTGACTTTTTCATGGTACATGCACTCATTTGCGATGTTTTTGTTTTGCACCTAATGCAAAGTTTTCCATTTTCTGTTTTTCTGCAGTGTACCATGATTTCAACTGAATCAAAATGTGAAAGTTGTGACTTTTTAAAGAGCCACAAATTTTGGCACAAATTTGCTGCTGCCCCTGACCAGGCGTAGAAATAAGGTTAGAGCTGTGGATACTTTTGCTTTAAAAAGTTGTTTATTCAGTTGCTTTAAAGACCAAACGCCAAATGTATCAATAAGGAAAAAATGCTAAGATACACCTGACCAGCAGAAAAGGCAAGAAACAAACAAGAACAGATGAACAAAGCCAGATTTATGATACATGTGCCCCAATGAATATAAAAAAAAGAAACAGGTCCACTCACCACTTTTAAGAGCTGGTATATTGTGAGTCATTTATCTTTTTTTCCCCTTCCCTGGGCTCTTTTCGCGCCTTTAGTGAGTCTTTTTTTTGCACCTCATTTGTCTTTGTAGTCTCAGCTCTTCGTCAATGGCAGGGTTTTTTCTAGACTTTTTAGGTGCAAATTTTTAAAAAAGCTACAATTTTTGAGCTACTCATACCATAGGCGTTCCTGCGCAAGGTCTGGACTGGAGTGTTTTTGCACAATTATTTGTACCCTTTTAGGCTCAAATCAATTTTGGAGACATTTAGGCACATTGGGGTTTTCCACAATTTTTTGCGCCTTTTTCAAGCAGTGTACTGGAGTTTGCCGTGCAGTAGTAAACCTGGTTTGTGCCTAATTTGGCTTTGTATTTCTCCTGCTTTTAGATGTTTGTACATAAAAGGGCACATATAATTGCACAAAAACACTCCAGCCCATACCATGCACGGGATGGTATGATTGCACATAAATTTGTAAAAAGTTCCAAAAAAACCCTGCATTTGACCAAGAGCTAAGACTACCAAGACAAAGACAAATCAAGTTTACTGCAACACGGCAAACTCCAGCAAACTACTTAAAAAAAGACACAAAAATTGTGCAAATACCCCAATGCATCCAAAAAGTCATTAAAATACAACAAAAAACACACATCAGACTTAGATAAATCTGCCCTATTGTCTCATTATATAACTGCATTAATGTGGCAAGATATTCTGTGTCAAAGCTTACTGGAAAGTTGCTCACTGGACATCTTTTATGAATAAAGAATAAAACATTAACTTATGTTCAATGACTTTGAGGAAACACCAATGAGACTCTTGAGTATGGTGAGTGACAAAAAGCATCTCCTGCATCGTAAGGGCATTACAACATGTTACAACTTTTGATTTTGATAAATATATCTAATCTGTAAAATAACACGTATTCTGTAATGTTTACACTTTAAATGTTGTATGACATTTCAAATACCGTAATCGTTTTGATGCTTGAGACTTGAATATTCACCAGAGATTTGTATTTCATTTGGAATGGGAGTAAGTCAGTCAACAGTCATCCATCTTAGATGAATGTTCATTATGATGAGGCACCTAAGACTAAAAGAAGTTGTTTGCAATAAATTAGAGCAGCTCACAAAATGATGTCTTGAGACCCAAAGGTTAGTTCTCTGACTACATGTGAGACTCAAATCATTTATGATACACAGCCCTAGACATTTATGGTAGTCCACCTAAAGACAAGCATCGACAAGCAGCATATTTACTAACATATTGTTTTAGTGTTTTAGTTTTTTAAAGGGGTGTAATACCAATGAACTGGGATTCTTATATTCCACATCAATATTTTAAGTCCTCTACAACCTAGAAAATTAAACACATTTGGTCAGTTTCTTACCGATGAACACAATTATGTCATTAAATTGTATCCCCTGAAGACAAAGTCTTGACTTATGATTTTCATGAAAATGTATGACATATAGTTTTGCCTAGGGCTATTTTTGAAGTAAAATTAGAAACAGTCTCAATGACTTGTTCAAGGAATGCATAAAGTATTTACGAAACTAGCGAATGTGAGTCCACATTATTCCATCACAACTGAGTCTACATGGACATGACTGTGTGCTCACCCAATCCAATCACACAGCGGGTGCAGAAGAGGGGAGGGAGGAGAGATTCTCCTCAACCCTCCCCTCTGCAAAGAAAGATGAGCAGCCTGGCCAAGTGGCAGTGCAGCAAGACAAAGTGTGCTTACTGCAACGTCACCCGGTGCCATAGATCTCTGTTGTGACCGTGATCTGGTGTGGCAAGATTACAGCCAAAATAATGGTTGTGTGCATGTAGCCTAAGTAAATCCCTACAGTTCATATCCAAGATGTAGTTAAGGCAGGTTTATTAACCCTGTTCACAAATCACAATAGCTGATGCTGGATGATAAATCCATACACTGCCTAGTCTAAATGATTCTGCACATCAATATTTTAGAGCAAGTTAAAACATTTAAGGATAGTTAAGTTAGTAAATCTGCAACATTCCGATGAACAAAACGCTCCATATTTAAATACACAAGATCAAAAAATGTCACAAATAAAGGGGAATCAATATAAACTAAGAAAAGGATAGCAATATGCCAACAGAAATGTATTGCACAAATGCATACCCTTTGATGTAACATCCATTGATTCTCCTTTGTATTTTGTGTGTGTGTGAACTGTGGCTTGGTTTCTGCTGTTTGGGATGGATTGAATAACACCCAGCTCCTCTGCAGCCCAGCCTTGTCCAGCAAGTGTTATTAGAGTGATAGACAGCCTGCCCAGTCAGCTGCTGGGGGTGGTATAGAGGAAATCATTTAAAAACCTATCCAATTTCATTACACCTAGTACACCATACCATACATCTGCTAGTTATACAAGTCTCCTCTTACCTTTTCCCTATTATTGCATGTTATTACTTTGCTCTTTTGTGTATATGACCTTGGCTACGTTTACACAACCTGTTTCTAGTATTTCCATTCTGTGTCTTTTCCACCATTTGGTTTTGAACTGGTTCTGTTTGACTCTGCTTGTTTGTCTGTATCTATTGTTTGTCCCTCAGCGTCCTTGTGTGTACACTGGTCTGTCTCTTACTTTATGTTACCCATCTGCTCCAGCATCCAGCAGCTGCCAGACGAATGTTTTCCCTATCAACTTGCAGGGTCTCTCAGAGTCTGTTAGCAGGTTCCCGATAGTGGGTTTGCCCTTATCAGCATAGTTTATATTTTGTAGGCAGGGTAGTAGCCCACAGGGACATTGCAGGGTAAGTTTACTAATGCTTACACAATCTGACAGCTTGCACCAAGTCTGCTTGTGATAGTGCTATTTTCTGGATAGAATTTTTGCACTTTTGAAAAGTATTCATATTTATGCAAATGCAATAAGGTTCAGATTTGTAAATGTACTGTTGGAACATCTCTTTCTTTTTATAAATCTGCCTTTTTAGGTCTTCAGATGTAAGGTTTGTGGGCTTAAAAGTGCTAACCTTCTTGATTTTATTTATCACTTTCCATCTCTTGCAAGACAAAAAAGGAAAATACTGAATTAAGTCAAAAGTGAGTGAACACAAAGAGAATGTTGAGAATGTGGAAAAGCTTTTTAGAACTTAATGGGACAATGCGAAATTACAAACAAAAATCCACTTTTTCCAATGCTATAGCTCTTTTCCTGTCCTACTACCACTTTTCAGTTACATGGGTGGCCATTTTCTCTAGTCTCACAACAAATTTGTATATAATGTATACATATTTGTAATTATAACTGGCTGCAGAATGAGTCATCTTTTATGTCTTCAAAAGGAAATCAGGAAATAAAAAAGTACAAGACCTTCCTTATATAGCTTTGCACTACCAAAAACATATCAGATATAAAAAAACTTTCATAATTAAATTTGACAATCATATAATTATCTATATATACTGTTGGTTAATAGTCCCATCTGAACAGCTCACACTTATATTGAAAAGGGTCCATTAATACTCCAGACCAAAGAGAACACATGTTTATTTTGCTCCTGGTTCCCACCAAGCTTTGACATCTTGTGGAGAGGCCTCCTTGGACACAGTAAGTAAATCCATATTTTTAAATTTGATTTTAATAATAAGTGAGGGACAGATATACAAAGAGAGAAAAAAAATAAAGGCATTATATAGTATTGTATTCTATTTTCACCTACCCAGAGGTGTATCAGTAGCCTGTATGGTATATAAATATACTTTACTAGGATTGGTGATATAGCATTGGTGTATTTTGACTTCATATATAATTCATCAGGTAATATATTAAACAAAAAATAACCAAGGTTAATTAGAACAACAAATAATACTCATTAGATGAAGCCTGTCCCATGCCCCACTGTAACTTCCTCTCGGGTGCAGAGCCCCAAACCAGAAGTGCTGGAGTGATGTCGGACCCTGGAACCAGAGAAGGGTAAGTATGTGTTTCGTTTTCTTAGCCCTGCCATGGTCATCTGAGGCTTTTTAATGTTCATGAAAAACCTCTTTAATATTGATAAAAACCTAGTGCTGTTGGACAAATCTTGGACCTATTTTTGGAAATCTTATTAATATTTCTACCCTTTAATATAGGAATAGAGAGAGAATTAAACCCACTTTAAATTTCTTAGCAGCATAGCGACATCAGAATGACCAGCAAAAGCCATGCAGTATCCATTGAAAATATGCAAACCTTTATTGTAATCTATCCCAAATGTGTAATAAAAATGAACCATAGTAACTGTATATTTAAATCAAGTCATATTCATTTTAAACCCATAATAGAAAAAACTAGATCTAGGGTCAGCACAAATAAATAACCGTTACTGCATTAAAGATGTAAGTGCTAATTTATGCCGCTGAGATAATTTCCCCCTCTGCATTAGAGGAAAATAGACACACTGCTCTTTGTAGTGTCTGTGAGCAGTTCAGAAACCTGACAAAGTCGCTCCAGTTTATGGGAAAATTGACATAATTTTGCAAAAAGAAAAAAAAAGAAAAGCAAAATCATTTGTAAACTGGATTTTGCATAATGGGATTAATTTGGTTGACTGTCACATCGACTCTGCTGCCGCATGCAAAGCATCATTCTTATCTTATTCAGAGAAATAAAAGATATTTCTTTTTTATTTGACTGTTCACTCATTTGAATATGTGCAATATGATTCAAGCAGTTGACAGGTAAAGTTTGAGTACAGTAATACAGATATAACAGGCTAATGACCCTCTTTCTCCGATGACGGAGTGTGTGAATGTAGGCTTGGAACCTCGATAGCTGGGTCTGAATCAACACAGTTTTTATTTGCATTGTCTGCTACAAAGACACTCACATTTAATTGAAAGAAATGCATTTGCATATCTGCAAAACATTTGAGCAAAACAAAAAAAAAAGTATTTGTTGACTCGCAGAGTATATCATCATTATGTCATCAGTCTACACAATATTTGTATGAAATAAACCTCCCAGGAGCTAAACACCCGAGTAAAACTGAGTTAAAAACACAAATAAAAGTAATGTGGGAATCTAATAGGAGTGATCTAATTATGCAACAAAGATAAAACAGCAGTAAATTATTAACTTACTTCAACCTAAATAATATATAGGTAATACTTATGGTGAATGAAGCAACGCTATGATGTTCTCAAAGGCAACATATCATTTATTTATAAAGCAACAATACATCCTGCTGAGATTTACTGTAAAAAGCAATATGTAGCAACAAAATTACTAAATGTATAAAATAATATAAATGATAAACAGTTATCAAGAAAGTGAGCACACAAAATACTGTTATGGTGAAAGACAATCAATTATTAGGATATCTCTCACCTGTCAGTCATACGTCTTCCAAGATTTGAGGAATATAAATTAATCACGACCCAATTCGTTTGCTGTGTCTGAGCGCATTTGATTTTGAACACTAGTTTTTTTCTTCTTTGGTGGGAGTGACTATGAAGTTAAATTCTAACACTTTGAAACAGAAGTTTCCAAAGAACTGATTATAAGAATAATCTCTTGTCAAAGGCATACATACAGTGGGTATGGAAAGTATTCAGAGTGACCTCTGTGACCTCTCTTGACAGAAAAAAACCCTGAAATTTAGATATTTTGTTAATATATTAAACAAAAAAATCCTAAGTATTCAGACCCTTAGCTCAGTATTGAGTAGAAGCAACCTTCTGAGCTAGTACAGCCATAAGTCGTCTTGGGAATGATGCTACAAGTTTCTCACACCTGGATTTGGGGATCCTCTGCCATTCTTCCTTGCAGATCTTCTCCAGATCCCTCAGGTTGGAAAGTTGAACGTTGGTGGACAGCTGTGTGCTAAAGTCATTATCATGTTGGAAGGGGGACCTTTGGCTCAGTCTGAGGTCCAGGGCACTCTGGGAGAGGTTTTCATCCAGGATATCTCTGTACTTGGCCACAATTCATCTTTCTTTCATTTGCAACCAGTTGTCCTGTTCCTGCAGCTGAAAACACCCCTATAGCTGCTACTACCATGTTTCACTGTTGGGATTGAATTTGGCAGGTGATGATCAGTGCCTGGTTTTCTCCACACATATCAACTTAATTAGGTTGATCCCATGGTAGGTTGCTGCCATAACATAGATCCCCATGATTATTTTATTAAATCATTATATAAAAAGACCAGAGGTCTTATCTATTAAAATGTGCGATTTGCACAGAAGTTAGCAAAAAGGAATTTTTTTGTACACAAGCTTTTTAAAAATTTTTTTATTAAAACACAATAAAACATGTATAAATTCAATATCTCTGTGATTGTACCAAACCAAGGAATACAGTAGAGGGGTTATTTGGAGCACACTGTGAAAGTTGTCAAACCTGTGGCCACAAGACAATGGTGCATATGCGTTTTTTCACCAATTTCACAACTTTTAAAAATGTTTCCCTGCTGCCCAGTACATGGCAAGGAGTAATAAATACCATCACTGTAACGTGCAAGTTGTTACACAGAAATAAGCCTTTATACAGCTCTGTATACAGAAAAATAAAAACCTATAGATTTTTGAAGGTGGGGAGCAAAAATCTACAAAAAATGGCTGTGTCCATAAGAGGTTAAAGAAATGATTCTAACAAAATGTTGAACTTAGACAATGACCATTTGGTGGTCTGAAACTAGATTTGTAACAATATTCCTGTGTATTGTATAACCCCAGAAGAAAAGCATTGGAGGTCAAGTAGTTCAGGTAGCCTCCCAAAGACCTATAGTGGCTCTGTATGTTATAGGAAAACCACAACCATTTCAGGTGCAAACCATTGGAGGACATCTGGAACATTGCATGGTTCCCTGTTTCAAGTAAAATACTGCTTAGAAACAGATATGACTTGCAATCATGCTTCCTGTGCTACCACTGTATTTGTAACCATCATACCTTTATTTTTCTGTTGTGATGAAAAATAGTCATACGTTAAGTTGGAACATTCTGTGGTCATTATTCAAGGAAAAGCTTGTAGACTGTCCGTGACATTTAAGCTTAAGCTACACAACCATTGTTGATAGAAATGCTATGTTGGGTCCATGTATAGTCCAAGGTTCAATGACAGATCAACACACCACAAAATGGAAAATGTTTAATATACTGGCTGTCCCTTTCCTCCACATTTTATTGCAGTTATATGTATTCTGGGCTTGTCAGCAAATAAAATATTATTAGTGAAAACCAAAAAAAAAAAAAAAAAAGAGTATAACATTATAGAACTGTAGTAGAACAGTTTGTGAAATGATGCTCCAGTTTACCTCCCAAAAGGAACAGTCGCTATGGCAAGACCAGACCCTGAAGGCCTCTCAGACTGTCAGTGTTTCTTACTTCAATCTCTCGTTGCTGCTCCTGGGAATAGGGACATGTGCAGCAGCCTCCTCCTGTCTCCAGTGATTAATAAGTATCTGCCTGCTGCCACCAGACGGATCTCCTGTCTGTTTACTCAGACTCTGAACTGAAAATTCCCTTTAGACTACAGCTAGCAAAAGTGAATACTTTTTCATCTCACTATAAATTAGGATAGGTGCTTTGGAGGCATTGTCTGGAGGTTCCTTATCTCTATTGGATTCTGAACCACCCAAAAGACTAGCCAATGTTGTCACCAACTCCATGAAAAGAATACCCTTTGAGAAACCTGGAGATGTTGTGTGTAGTACCCTACAATAGTATTAGCCTAAATATTAGGAGACATTCCTCCTACAAACATTAGACAAATTGGACATTCCTCCTGGACAAATCCAAACATTAGGAATCCATTCACTTTTACAAGATGTAATCAGTTAAAGGGGATCTCCAGGCTATAAAAACAATTAGCCACTTCTAAACATCTCTGTTGCTCCCGTTAACCCGAATATGCTGGTCTGCCGGCCTCTGTATACAAACAGAGACTCAGCTTTGACAGACAGCGCGGTGGTTGGATGGGGGGCACCAGAGGAGGCAAGTACATGAAGTTTATGGTTTTTATAGAACCCAGTAAGCCATAACATTTTTTAAATCCCAGACAACCCCTTTAAGCTTTACAATTGTTCTCTATCATTTAACTACAGTATTTTTTGGACTATAAGGCGCCCTGGATTGTAAGGCGCACCATCAATAAATGCCTGCAAAAACGTCTAGGTTCATATATGAGGCACCCCGGATTATAAGGATGAATGACCAGCAGGTGGCAGATCTGTGCACAGGCAGCTGTTGTCTGTAAGTACAGTTCATATATAAGGTGCACTGGAGTATAAGGCGCACCTTTGATTTCTGAGAAACTCAAAGGATTTTTTGTGCGGCTTATAGTCCGAAAAATACGGTATAAGTTAATTTTACCAAAGGTGTTTCATTCTATTATATGCCATCTTTAACCTGGGAATCAATCTTAGAGATATGGTAAATGTTGTACGCACCCAGAGAAATGAGTGAACTCTTAATATACCTATGTTTCCCTAGTTTAACACACTGTTATTTTTTGGTTGCATTGGTGGATTTATGCCTTTTTTTTGCAACTTTTTAACTTGCCCATCAAAGTTCATCAAGAGGAAACAACTGAGACCTTTTCTTTGCAACATGTAACAATTATGCTATAATGGTTGCTACAAAAAATTACGATAAATTGATATGTAACAGATTTTCTCCAGAAGTTTTGATGACTTTCCCATCTATCAGAATTGTGCTTCCAAATGTTTTGAACCCCCAGTCAAATGTATGAAACAGCTGCAAAAGATCTGTAAGAAAACATAACAGAAGTTTTAAAATTGGAGTTTCTGAGCCAAAACTAGAAGTAAATACAAACCTAACTTGGATCCACGTCTTGTGTTGGCCTGACAATCAGCATGAAATACTCCCACAAAAACAAAAAAACATTTTGTGTGTGAACCCCCAATGTAGTAACATATGTTCTGCTGTACACCTCTTATTTCCTTGTCTGAATCACAGCAGGCGTCACTTTCTTGAGACTTTGTTCACCCGATCATCTAATATTTCTTCTAGAATTTGCGTATTTACTGTAGTTGATTCCTAGGTTAACAATTACACGGCACTAATTGGCCTGTGTCATTCCTGATGAGAAGCTAAACTAATATATTACAAGTGAGGAGCTCAGACAAAATGTGCCTAATTAAATTGATTAAAACATGTGACAAGAAATAATGAAAAAAACATGCATGCATTGTGATTTCTCATTCTCATAACAGTTGCTCCTGTGGACACCTCTAATTAAAGATTTCATCTCACCTCAGTAACCGTCCCACCAGGTGGAAGAATCAGGTGATAAGTGACACAGTTTCTATCTACTGGCAACTCACCTGCTGCTCTGCGTGGTTAAATGGAGCTCAGATATAATATTTTTGGCTTCCATGACTGTACATTTCTGAGCAAATGTTTTTTTTTTTTCACAAACAACTTTGCCTAAGTAATAATGACTTGAAATGAAAGTCACCATCAAGTCAATATGTGGCTGTATAAGCAATTTACTTAAATATAGGACTCAATTAATTGATACTTGAAATTATAAGCATTATATGTTTTCAAAAAGGAAAGCTGTTCCTCTGTAACTTTTACTGTTCCTTCTTTGTCCTTTAGTGAGTTGTGTGTCCTAAAGTACCGTAAATCTACCACTATACTAAAGTAAAATCAAACTACATATACTTACCTATCGCCTGAAAAAAATGGTTATAAAAAGCAGCCTGGAATTCACACCTCCCTCTGCCATAAATACCTCCCTCTGCCAGCATGACGTTATGTGAAAGGTGTGAATAATTAAAGGGGTTGGCCACTTTCAGTAAATAATTGATAATATATGTGTAATGAATCAATTTATCAATGTATGTTCTATAGCAATTCCTCATGGTTTATTAGAACTCCGCTTGCTGTACTTCTATAGATAACTTCTCTATTTACTTCCAGTGGTAAGAATCTGTCCATGTGCTGTGAGAGTAATAGGAGCTGTGTGATCGTAATGGCTTGTGCACCTGCATGTCACATCACCATGGATAGATTGTGGCACATTTACTTACCTGGTCCCTGCGCAATCCCCGCGTTGTCTGACTGCTGCGATTCAACAAGTTCGTGTGCCCGAGATCCTGCATGTGTCACTTCTCCGCTGATGTCCGCCAGAATTCACCTTCTTCTTCCCGGTGTATGTGAGTGCATGTCTTGTGACATAACTTCCCTTTTTAAATTTCGCGTGTAGTCCGAATCCGTCGGATCGTCCATCGGCCCGCCTCCTGACACAATGCGACACAATCTGATCGCGCGCAACGCAATCCCCGGCGCGATCGCCAAAAACGTTGGAAGACCTGACGGAAATGTGGCCGTGGGACCTTAGTAAATAGGCCCCATTATGTCCACTAGCTGAGACCTAGAAAAAGAGGAACTGTTACAGAAATTATATTGGAAAATTGTATAACTTTTACTTACACAAACAATATACATTATTTGTTGAAAGTAGACAACCCCTTTAACAGCCTGAGATACTGGACACCGTGTCCCCGCACTCCTGGCTGCTTTTTATAGCTCTTTTTTTTTCAGCGATCCTCCTGTATCAAGATTAAAGAAGACCAGCACCGGGATTAAGGTGATTCCTTAAAGTTCTGTACACAACATATAGATAATAAGGAGGATATCCTCTAAGGAGTCCAGTGAGTTAAGTCATTTGAAACATTAGCAGCTTCCCTAAAACTTATGCTCTAAGCTGGACATTCAACCAACATTGTTTAACCTGGTTCATCTAGTTATGCTGCACAAGCCAAAATCACTTTTCATCAAAGCACATCAATGTATATGGGATGTTTGAAGGCTGTTGGCATATCTTAGGGTACTTAGGCCACATCAGACACCAGGGCCAATACACATCTACATTACTACTTTAGGTTGACACTGAGTTTAGCCAGTACATTCAAGGGGCTATTTTAAACATTCTACCAAATATCCTCAAAATGTATGGTGTACAACTCTAGACCACTTACTCTCTGAAACCCATATATTTTTTTATTAAATACATACAGTTAAATTAAATAGTATTAAATGAAACAGACTTCCCCTAGGTCAAGACCTGGAAACGCAAACTTGATAAGACATTCCATCCAGATGAATAGCTCAAGGCCTTTGAACTATGATACAAATAATAATAATCTTTATTTATATAGTGCCATCAAATTCCGTAGCACTTTACAAAGTGTTCACCTCATGTAAATCATAGGAAACTAAGTTCAAAATACTTTTGAGATGGAACTGGGTTCCCACCAGACAGCATTCTGTGGGAACGAAACTGCTTAGACAAATGTTGGGGCTACCACTGAGACCCTGGTGGGGCTGCCGCTGAGACCCTGGTGGGGCTACTCGATATTACAACCCTTCTGTTCTTAAGTACGCAGATTGATCACTGACCATACAGGAACCCATCTCGATAATGGCCTTGTTGTCCTCTTTCTTTCCCTACTTCTTATCTCAGTGATTAAACGTAACGCTCCCTAATGGGGTTTATGCTGATTTTGTCCCAGGCTTTATCTGTCAGCTGGAATGTCATTTTTAGCTGGTGACAGGTTCCAATTGCCTTTGCTATGCTGATTTTAAAAATGCCCTTGTCAGCATTCTGAATACTGCCACTGCTTTCTAAAACTGGGATGGGGTGTGGGCAGCTGCAGCAGTCTATGTGCCTGTATTTTAGTCAACTTATGCATTCTTCCTCCACTCCACACTCATCCAGCTCCCCCCTTACATCTTCCTGTAATGGCTATGGCTATTGGAACCTGTCACCAGCTAAAAAGGACATTCCTGATGCTAGGTATTACAGTAAAACCAAGTGGTTAAACATATTTTATAATAATATGCCACAATTCCTTACTCTGGCCTCTGATAATAGACTAATACTTAATGGCTTTATTTGTTTTCCAATGTTACCATCTTCTCATGTTTGTTTGGTTTTCAAATTGATTATTTGGTATACTATACATTTAAAAACCCACTAATAGGGTAAGTTACCATTTATAAAATTGACCCTAAGATGGGTTTTATTGCAAATCTTAAAAGATTTAGAGATGGGGGCAATGCCTTATGATGGTCCATCTACCTCCTTCATAGCGTTAATAATCTAAATACAGAAAATAGAAGATTGAATTAAATAAGTACACTTATGGAGAAAAAAAATGAAAGGCAAAATTGAGCATTCTTTAATGTCAAAAAGCAAAAAGCAAACAGAACATAACAAACTCTATGGAAAACAATTCCATATGGAAATTCCCTCACAGTAAATGTAGAGCTGACCTAAGTAGTAAAAGTGTTAAGCATCAAAGCTTCCAGAAAATGTGTGAACGTCATGTCCATAGATACAACCACATTACTTAAATACAATGAAGGTAAATGCAGACAAATGCTATCACATATCGCATCTCCTAAACCTATCATCCAAGTATACCCTCCTCTCCATAAAATTGTCCTAAATTGAGGGAGATGTCATGCTATTGTGTTAGTCTTTTTCTCTGCTGGAGTCTTGTTGTAGTACATGTTATGCACATTGTAGACAGCCGTAGAGTTTGTGTAAGCCCAGGAGACATCCATTTTGCATCACCATGTATAAAACATTAGAGCTAGAAATATATTCTGTCTCTCCATCACAAGTACAGATGAACGGTTTCCAGGTGTGCTTAGAAATATGATCAGCATATGACATACATATGACTAGGGATGAGGGTTTTCTACTTTCCTTATTAGATATGACCTTAAACAAACATCTTATTAAATATACAGTCTGAGGTTTTTGTACAAATCTTTCATCAGGCTGAACCCAAATCTTCCAAAATATATGTAACATGCCGGCCAGAAGAAAGAAACAGATTCATAAGAGCTTTTGTTATTAAAATAAATGTACAAATTATGATTTATATTTAGAGTGCAAAAATGTAGTATATACCATATAACAATAGGTGATAGGAACATGAGTAATTTACTAACCTATAATTATTGGGAGATAGATATTAGTATATTACTAATATACCTATGGTCTTGATTAGTTATGGCAAAAAATTACTACTACTTTACAAAGCAACAGAACAGTCATAAAGGAAATATTTACCAAATACTGAATGTACAATTGCAAATATTACCATATGCAGGTGGTCCCGTACTTAAGAACACCCGACTTACAGATGACACCTAGTTACAAACTAACCTCTGGAGGTTGGTAATTTACTCTACTTTAGCCCTAGTCTGCAATAAACGGCTGAAACAGTTATCAGAGGTGTCTGTAATGAAGCTTTATTGTTAATTCTGGTTCTTATAAAAGTCCAACATTTTTAAAATCCAATTGTCACAGAGATAAAAAAAAATTTGGTTGGGGTTGCAATTTTAAAATATACAGTCCCAACTTACATACAAATTCAACTTAAGAACAAACCTACAGAACCTATCTTGTACGTAACTCGGGAACTGCCTGTAATATGCACACTAGTCATCCCCTTGTCTTGTACTTTCATTGTAACTTATTTAATAAATTATAAGCCCCTGTCAGATGTGTGTGAATAAAATACATTTTGGACAGCTGGAAAATTTTCAATATATCTTATTACAGAAAAATTTACTTTCTCTATTACTTTGGGTCTTCCCTCTTTCTTTCCAATTCTGAATTTAACTATGAACTATCTGCTGAATTCCATCTTGCTATGGGTAAAATCTCACTAAAGTGTCACATTACATAAAGGCTACTTGCTGAGGATAGTGGTAGAATTAGAAAGTCACAGCAGTTCCACCCACCAGCACAGAGAGGACTCAGAATAAAAATGCAGAGAGGGAAGCTACTGATATATGAAGATAGGTCATACCAGAAACAGTGTTACTTCTCATACAAACATGCAATCAACCCTGCCATCATAGAGCACAAATATCAGCAACACAGACAAAATGTGGATAAATCCATATGATTTTTTTGTGAAAAATCTGATTTTAAAACAATTTTCCTTTAAGCGAAACCTGTAGAGAATAGACAATCATTTCGGACTTATTATTTTCATCTCATCTTATTAATCAACTCAACCCATTTATCATAAAGTACTGATGTTTAAACAAATGAGAATTGTTTTAACAGGATTTTTCTTACAAGTGCTGGACTTTTCTGCATAGCGTTACTTTTCATGTATATACACTGGACCACTGAGTCATGCAAACCTTGTTAAAGGTAAGGTAAGTTTTAAGTCCATGTTCACTTTTGGCACATTTGTCACAGAAAGTGTCAGGAGGAAGAAGTATCACTGTGCAAAGGGGCTTAACCAGTTACTACCTTTGGCTACGTACAGACCATCCTGCTTACCCGTTTGCAGTTTAGCAGATCATGTGCAGACAGAGATGAGAGTTCATGAGATCCATGAGATGCTTATTACACATGACATTCTCAGCTCTGATATAACAGCCATGACATACACAATAAGCTCTGCTATATGTCTCCTTCCCCCACCCCTGGATAAAGACCTTATCTGTTTCTAGCTTTTAACTTTACTCTTCTTACAATGTGTTTCTTGCCGGCAGGAAATCTGGAATGCAAGGGGGAGAGGGGGCCACTGCAGAGAGCAGCTCAGTGCAGCGTCAGACAGGAGAACAATATGTCCTCCCAACCCTAAAGTCAGAAGATTCAGGGTCGGGTCCAGGGGCAACCAAAATAGTGTGCACCAGGACTGATAGAGAAAGGTTGGAATTATATCTGTGAAATGCTGTATTTTTGTCAATAACATTGAATTAGAGAATGTGTTTTTGTGTTATCCAAAGTATATTTAAGAATTTTGTCTTCATGGGAAAACCCCTTTAATTAGCTAGAATAAGCTCATTCCACCCCTCTTATTTACTGCAGACTGAACCTGAAGCCAACAGCTCCATTGGCCTCATTGGAGAGGCGACACTGGCCAATGGCATGCTGCAGGGCTTGTACATGGAATACTAGATGTCTAGGTTGATATTGTCAGCTTCAATAAGCAGAAGGTAAAAGACGTTATAATATCACTGTGCAGCACATGCAATTAGACATGTGGATGGCACTGCCAAGATTGCTAGTCATGGCTGAAAAAATGGTTACAAATATAATTGTCTTTTCTTTATTGGCATTTTATTTTGCACATCACATGGACAGTTCTTGTTCAAGGAAGAGTTGGCAGAATTACAGCTGAGACAGTGCATATCGGTCGCCTTTTCGATACCATCTAGGTAACTAGCAGTGAGAACATAAATTCATCTGCAGCTTTCTACAGCTCGAATATGATGTGCAAGACATGGAGACAACATACTGTACCTGTGAAGAGTGGGAATATCTTGGACTCACGTTACCAGTATATCCTAAAACATACAAAAAAAATGAAAACACTCTTAAAGAATAACAAGCCCAGTAAACCACAATTCATGCTATTCACTGAATGGCTGATTTTCTTATTTTACATCTTTAAAGCATGGAGATAAATAAAGTGTATGGCCATATAATTCATTATGACTGTTTAGCACATTTAAATGCTATGATAAATAGGTGCCTTGCACCCATGAGATACTTTTCACAATGATTGTAAATACACATTTGCAATAAATAGTGGTGGGAGTACAAATAATCTGCTTCTTAGCCAGAGCAGCTGCAGACGACCAGATAGACCTCTTTTCTCTCCAGCCATCATAATGATGGATTGTCATACATAAGAATGGTTCCCTTAAGGGTTTCTTTAATATTTTATTTTTAGACTAAAGGGGAGGGTCAACTTAAAAATCCAAAAGAAAAAAAATACTTGTCATACTCTTTGCAATATGCAAGGAAATTGATCTTGTAGTGAAGGTTTCCTCTAGATTGCAGTCTCTTCCTTTTGTCTTTATTCCTTGATTCTTTAGCTTCTGACATCTCTGATAATCAGAATATCTGATATTCAAATCTATGAATTCTATGCTCCATTCAAAGAAAACATTTTTGTTTAGATATACAGGAATATAAAAGCTAGCTCCCAAAATGGAGGGTAAATCTATTGTAAGGATTACTTTTTGTTAGGGTAAATACACACAGTTTGTATTACATGCACACTTGGGGAAAGTATACGCCCCCCCTTTCAGCAGAAATTGCCTTAGGGGTGTAGTGTGTATACATGAGAGATAACTGTTTTGGGACATTCTGTGACTTTTCCTCTCTGCAGTCTCTGTTTATAAATCTGCAGTCTACTTTTAGTTGCTTAATCCATACAGAAACAGATATTGCATCAGTATTACTGAAATATAAAAGTAATAATATATATTTTATAATATCTAATATAGCTGGATGTATGTGTGTGTATGTATATTTGCTTAAGGAATCTGTACCGTCACGTTTACAGTCACCAAAATCTGCACACCTGCTCTCTGTGACTCATGGAATGTCATAGACCAGGTTTTGAGCCAAAATTTTCACCCCACATTTTCCAAAATCCACTTATTAACCACCAGATACAGAAGCCATTGCCTGCTGCTGTTGTGGCAGTTGGAAGCTGAGCCGTGATAGGTTTCTGTTCTGCCACAGTTCATTAATATGAGCTCTGAGCTGTCATAGGTTACTAAAAAATACTATGGGGTGGAGTTATCAGAACTCTCAAGGGTCTAATGTGCATGTATATGTGGCCAAAAAGTGGCATTTTGGTGCAAAAAATGGTCAATTAAAAATTGCAAATTATGCACAAGCTACTTTTTTGTTAAAAAAACCATGCAAATCCGACACTTCAGAGTTGTTACTATTTATGCCCTTTTCATTAGCCCCCTAGCTAACCATTAATGCTGTATACAGTGTCGGGCTGGGTTACCTTGGGCCCACCAGAGGAATAGATTTGGAGGGCCCACTGGATCTTCCACAAAGATTTTCATGCTAATCTTTCTGCACATCATCCGCATGAAGATGTGCATTGTGTGCAGCTATCCTAATATTACCCCCAAGCTAACCAGACTCACATGTCTTCTGGAACTCCAGGGCTCTGTAGTTGCACAGTAGCCACATGAGCGGCTAAACAGCGAATGCAATCCAAAAAAGGGGACTCTAATATCAGCTATAAATTGGGCCAGAGTTTAACCTGTGCACTGCAATTGCTGAATTTTTCAGTTGCAGTTTTTAAAGCCAAAAGCAGGGGTGGATAATAGTGGGTCATATTACTGAGAGGGGATACTTCTGTATTTTCTCTCCATCACTGGTTTGGACATAGAAAACTGTTTCTGAAAAACATAATGAGGCTCATCTACTAAGGGTCCGTCGGACGCATTTTCGTTGGGTTTCCCGACGATTTCCATTTTGCGCCGAATTGCCCCGGAATGCGATAGGATTGTGACGCATCGGCGCCGCCTTGCATGCGACAGAAATGGGGGGGCGGGTCATCAGACAACCCGACGGATTCAGACAACGCGTGGGATTTAACATTTAAAATTGTGTCGCAAGACACGCACTTACAAGCACCGGGAAGAAGCAGGTGAACCCCAGCAGACCTCGGCGCAGAGGCAATGGATGCAGGAACTCGGGCGCACAATCTTGGTGAATCATGCCGGACCCGAATCCGTGTCAGACAACGCACCGCGGGATGGCGACAGGACCGGGTAAGTAAATCTGCCCCAATGTGTTAAATCCTCAGTAATAATTACTTATTTGTAGCAGCACATGGAAGAGTTTCTTAGGCATTTAAGAAGTGTGTATCCATTGCCTAACTCAGACAATCCCTTTACCATTGCACAAGCATAAGTAATAATCAATAATATAGTAAAAGGGGCCCCGTTGTACACAAATGAATGCTACCACCTTTTATACGCCCCACAAATAAACTGTAACCACTGAGTATACATGCAATTATTATTGTTTGTATAATTGTATACAATTTTCCAATATACTTTTTTATCTGTTCCTAATGGATCTCTGCTTGATGTCATTCAAAAGAAGTTTTCATCCCTGGCCATGTGATATCACACAGGTGATTGGCTCTTTAGAGTAATCGGAGCTGTGTGTTGCAACAAGCCGTGCACCTGTGTGACATCAAATGCCCGGGAATATAATGAGCCGTGCACCTGTGTGACATCACACGACCAGGGATATAAGGAGCTTTGCACCTGTGTGACATCAAATGACCAGGGATATAATGATATAATGAGCCGTGCACCTGTGTGACATCACATGACCAGGGATATAAGGAGCTGTGCACCTGTGTGACATCAAATGACCAGGGATATAATGATATAATGAGCCGTGCACCTGTGTGACATCACATGACCAGGGATATAAGGAGCTGTGCACCTGTGTGACATCAAATGACCAGGGATATAATGAGCCGTGCATCTGAGTGACATCACACGACCAGGGATATAAGGAGCTGTGCACCTGTGTGACATCAAATGACCAGGGATATAATGAGCCGTGCACCTGTGTGACATCACATGACCAGGGATATAAGGAGCTGTGCACCTGTGTGACATCAAATAACCGGGGATATAATGAGCCGTGCACCTGTGTGACATCACACGACCGGGGATATAATGAGCCGTGCACCTGTGAGACATCAAATGACCAGGGATATGACATCACATGAGCAGGGAACAGGAAATAAACAATAAAGGTTCCTATAAAATGACAGCAAGCAGAGATGTAGAAAACTGTGACAAATTAATACAGAAAGTATATTGGAAAATAGTATAACATTTCATTATCCCAAATAAATGCTAAAACTAGACAAACCCTTTAACATGTCCCTACTCTTTTCCCAAAAAAAGACAAATACCTGCACCATAATAGTATTGTGAGTGAGTAGGTATTTTACTACAAAATAACTGGACCGATACCAGTGGTGTTAAAATCCTGAAAGAGTGTGGTCATACACGGTACTTGCAATGCATTTAGAAATGCAATGCAAGTGCCAGGGGCAATGCTTAGGGTGCGTTCACACGTTGCAGTTAAAACTGCATCGCAATCAGCTTTGAGGATGTTTTAGGTACAGTATTGTCAATTGAACAGGTGAAAGACATGAACTGAACGGGTGAATGACATTTGTGGAGGAGGTTTCCCCTTCAAAATCAAATTCAATGTGTGAACGCACCCTTAACCTGATCGCATCTGCGTTTCCTATAAAATGCATGTGATCGGCAACAAGCAACCAGTGTTTTGTATTGCACTTTTAAATCCATTGCGGATGTGGTCACACATGACGTTTTGTGTTTAGACATGCATTAGAAAGCATGCGTTTTACATGCTACCATGCGTTTGCCTGTTTTGAAAGCATTTTTCTTCGTTGCTGGAAGTGTAAGAAGCTATGAAATGTTAACACTGCTGCTTACACTGCCAGCTATGAAGAAAAACGCTTTCAAAGCAGCCAAACACGTGGTAACATGTAAAACGCAACCCCAAAACGCCACATGTGAAGGCACCCTACAAATGCTCGGTGTGAGCACACTCTAAATCTCGTTACAAAGGGTTGTAATTATGTAAAGCATTATTCGCAGTATTTAAGGCGAGATTCTCAAGATGCACTAGTTTTGAAATGCATTACTAACACATCAGGCAAAAATACATCTGAAAACATTAATATGAGTTGTGGTATAAAATGCATGTATTTTTTCCTGATGCATTTTTTATGTTTTGCAAATGTATCTTTTTCCACCGTGAAAAGGTAACACAATTTAAGCATTAAAGGGAACCTGTCACCCTCAAAAACGGCACTAGGAGATGTTACTAAAGTTAGCAGCTCCTAGTGCTAAAACATATGCAGCAGTGTTACACTGGAAACCTCCAATAACGCTAACAAACACCGCTGCGCTGTACACTAGAAATGCCAGACCGCTCTCAGAGCTGCGTATTCATGAGTGGGCGGGATTAAGGGCAGTGACTACCGCACGGCGGTCCAGGGAAGAGACAGCTCCACAGGACCTCCCCTCATGAATACGCCGGACCGCTTTGAAAGCGGTCCGGTGTTTCTAGTGTAGAGCGCAGCAGTGTTTGTTAGCGTTATCGGAGGTTTCAGATAACACTAGCAGTATAACACACTAGGAGCTGCTTACTTTAGTAACAGCTCCTACCGTGTTTCCCCGAAAGTAAGACAGTGTCTTACATTCTTTTTACCCTCAAAAGTCCCACTATGTCTTACTTTCGGGGTATGTCTTATATTGGAAAAAAAAATTGTCGATTTTTATTTTAACCATAAAATTAACATTTATTAACAACCTGAACAGTATGGTATTCACCACAAAACAGTTTTATAAAAGCAAGTGCCAAGAATGTTATACTGGAACAGATTTATTCCATGACAACCATGTCATCATCTTCAGGAACATCATCATAAACATCCACACTCTGAGGTTCCTGTGGATTTTCTTGGGACTCCCGGGACTCCATTTCCTTTTGAATCATTGGCCCATATCTCTCATGGGTAGCAACAGCACTGTCCTGAAATGGGCAGGTCTTGTCCAGGTAGCCAGCTCGCAGTGAACTTGCAATGCAGGTGTCAGTGATCTTCTCCCATGAATTCTTCACCCAGTTCACAATCTCTGGCAGTCTGGGCTTCACAAAGTTCCCACGTACATTTCTCTCCATGCGGTTTTCAATGTAGTCATTGATTTCCGCACGCAGATGGTCCTTGAAAGGCTTGTTAATCGCGATATCCAGAGTCTGGAGATAAGCCGTCATCCCTGCAGGAATCATGATTTGGTCGATTCTCCGCTCACGAAGGAAGTTTTTCATGTCTTTAGCACGGTGTGTGCTGGCTGCATCCCAGATCAGCATCCCTCTTTTGTTCCCTCGCAAAACAAGCGGCATCATTAAATCAAGCCACTTCCTTATAACAGCTTGTGTGGCCCAGGCTTTTTCAGTTTCCAGCACATAAATGCCAGAAACCTGCTCAATCTTGTCCTTCTTGCCCTTTGCAATGAGGAGCGGTGTTACTTTAGTGCCATCCAGACGAATCGCCAAAATGCAGGTGACACGTGCACTTTCATAAGCGGTGGAGGGAACGTACACTGAGGAGGCACCTCGTTCATTAATGATGGTTTGAGCTGCTTGGCCCATGAACACGGCAGTTTCATCCATGGCGATCATGTTGCATAGACTGTAATTAGAGAAGTCAATGTCATCCACAAACTTCTTGTAGGCTAATGCACGTTTCACAATCTCTGCATCTTCCAGCCTAAAGAGGGTTGTGGATCTTCTCAAAGACAGGTCGTTGCGGTCAAGAAAGTTATCCACCCAGTGCTGTGATGCCTTGAATTGGTCAGGGGAAATGTCGAACTGTGGTGCCACTGCAAGGGCATATTCATGAATCTGAGCCCTGGTCACCACCAATGTCTTTGCTCTCCTGTCTGCAACCCACTCGGAGACCAGGCTTTCCAGCTCTGTAAACATTGGTTGCCGACCACATCCAATCTTGCGCTTTTTGGCCATTCCGCTGTCCACTTTTTCACTCAGTTTAGTGTATTCTGCACGCCATTTTTGGACCAGTCGGTGATCCAACATTTTCTCCTTGCAGAACTCCACTACATTTTTGCCCCAAGATTCTTCGACAATCGCCTTTTTATACTCCACGGTGTAGCTCTTCCTTTTACCACCAGAACCGGAAGCGCTCATGTCTAGGGGCAAAAATATACTGCTTATGGTTCCGTATCACAGCACCATACAGTATCTCACACATCTCCCATAGGGTTACAGCACCATACAGTATCCCACACATTTCCCACAGGGTTACAGCACCTTACAGTATCCCACACATTTCCCACAGGGTTACAGCACCATACAGTATCCCACACATTTCCCACAGGGTTACAGCACCATACAGTATCCTACACATTTCCCACAGGGTTACAGCACCATACAGTATCCCACACATTTCCCACAGAGTTACAGCACCATACAGTATCCCACACATTTCCCACAGGGTTACAGCACCATACAGTATCCTACACATTTCCCACAGGGTTACAGCACCATACAGTATCCCACACATTTCCCATAGGGTTACAGTACCATACAGTATCCCACACATTTCCCATAGGGTTACAGCACCATACAGTATCCTACACATTTCCCACAGGGTTACAGCACCATACAGTATCCCACACATTTCCCACAGGGTTACAGCACCATACAGTATCCCACACATTTCCCACAGGGTTACAGCACCATACAGTATCCTACACATCTCCCATAGGGTTACTGTACCTGCAACTGTAATGGCGATGGGATCAATTCCTCTGCGGTGCTGGGTAGAGGTGTGGCTTCTTCTTCCTCATGGAGCCACTGGTCCAATCAGAGGCTGCACATGCCGGCATCAAGTTCCCGCCGACCCTTTGGCTGGCTCCAACCCGCCCCCTCATACTGTACCTCCTACCTTACCTCGGATTCCCACCCCTCCGCTCCCATAACCTGTATTGTAGTCCCGCCCCCGCCGGCCGACATCATGATTGCCATCAGCAGCCGGCAATCCCCCTTCCGCTCACGGAGCATGTATAGGGATCCTGCCCCAGCCGGCCGACAGGTTACTGCAGCCGGCAATCTCCCCTCTGCTCCCGGGACCTTCATATGGCTGCTGCTCCCGCCGGCCGACAGGTTACTGCAGCCGGCAATCTCCCCTCCCGGTACCTTGATATGGCTGCTGCTCCGCTGGCCGACAGCTTGCTGCAGCCGGCAGTCTCCACTCCGCTCCCGGGACCTTCGTATGGCTCCTGCCCCCGCCGGCTGACATCGTACTGCAGACGGCAATCTTCCCTGCAGGTACGTCTAACATTCGGGGTACGTCTTACATTAGACGACCCCCGTGACACCCCCGCTACGTCCTACTTTCGGGGGTGTCTTATAATCGGGGAAACACGGTAGTGCAGTTTTTGAGGGTGACAGGTCCTCTTTAAGAAATAATAGTATAATAATAGATAAATTCTTAGAACTATGGAGCCACATGTATACATACAAAAATACACATATAAACACAGTTTATACAAGTATATTTCATGTATTAGGTACACATTATGGTCTTCAAAACTTCACACAGAAACTCACTTACTGTTTCTGGAAGACTGTGATGTGGGAAATCTGAAGCTTTTTGTTACAGTGTGTTGGTGGCAGGGATGAGACAGAGGCTGCAGCCATTCTCCCCCACCCTATGGAGCCCACTGCTTTATCTCAGGAGTGACCTGCTCCTGTGATTAGAAGGTGAGGCAGGGAGACGCAAGGTGGCTGAGGACCTCGGGAAGCATTGGGGGCTTTCTGTGCCATTTTCAGGCAGCATGAGCAGCTCACAGAGCAGCTCCAGAGGCTGACAGGAAGTCTCAGGAGTAGCAGGGTTTTAGTCCTGTCGGCACAAAATGACTACTGTGCCAGTTGTACAGTGTTCCTGCACGGGAGGTGGGGGGCCCGTGTGAGGATGGAGGGCCCTTTAATCTTCCATGCTTCTCTTTCCTAACCTCTGAGGCTGGCTTTGCTGACCTGCAGTTCCTCAAGAAGTCGCTCAGGACCTGTTTACAACTACATGTGCTTTTCACACAAGCATTGAGGTATCAGGAGGCGGGGCCCACAGGAGGATTCTCCGGCCGTCCGCTGTGCCAGTCCGACACTGGCTGTATAGTGGACAGAACACGAGAAAAATTTGCCCAAGTAAATTGGTCTAAGGGCATATTTACACTTCAGCATTTTGGTCATTTACAAAACTTATTTAACCAAACTATTTAGAACAGGTGGGTCAAAAACACAGGAAATATACAAATCTTACAGAGGTTGGCCACTTTCAGCAAATAACTGATATTGTTTGTGTGATGTAAAGGTATATAATTGTTGATTGGCAGCAAGTAAACAGCGAGCAAAGGTCTAGGAAACAGAGGAATTTGTACAGAAAGTATTTTGGATCATTGTATAATTTTTTTTTTAAATCAGAAACTTTTATTGCTTTCCCTTATAGCATGAATATGCACAATACAAAATTGTCAGTAGTCAATGTGCAATAATACAAATATACATTCAGTATAAACAAATATAACAATCCCCATACCCCCACCCCCCCACCCAACAACTCCCTGGTCTGCCCCCTTTCCTTAATCCATACAGTCATCACGCAACCCTTGTAGCCCTCAATAGATTTAGATAGCTCTTACTGCCCCAGTATACTCCCCAAATTTAATCTGGACCAACCTCTCCGCAATTCCTCAGTTGCTAATCCTGGAAACTCCACCCAGTCAAGCCACTGTTTCTCAAATTTTTTAAGGTTACCTCTTTTCTGGTACACCTTCATTTCCATCCACACAGTTTTGTTTGTCATAGCTATCACCTCTCCCAACCCTGGAGGATCCGCATCTAACCAGTGCCTCGCAATGCTTTTCCTAACTTGGTATAGAAACTTTGCCACAGCCAAGCGTTCATTCTGAGTCCCCTGTTGTCCATCCATACAGCTCAGTAGACCAACCTTAGGATCATGAGGAAGCCTTATGTTATATATCTGATCCATCAAGTCCTCTGCCTCCTTCCACAAGCTCTCTAATGCTGCACACGACCAAAACATATGCCATCCATCTGCCCTCTCTTCTTGACACCTGGGACACCGTGCATTCTCCCTCAGCCCCATTTTCCATAGGACATAAGGCGTCCTATATACTCTGTGCAGTAGAAACAGCTGAGACCTCCTTTGTGCGACATTCATAGATAAGACACTAGGAGAACCCGTCGCCTCCGCCCACTCTTCCTCCGACAGTTCCCCAACTTCCTCCTCCCACCTCCTTTTGGTCTCAGCCATAGGATCTCCTAATACTTTGGATCATTGTATAATTTTTACATTACACAAAAAAGAAAATACTGATGCAAAATGCAAAATATGTGTCAGGAATACCACTTAAAGAATATTACAATGGAGGTGATCATTAATTTTATATAATGGGCAATATAAGCCTATGCTGCCCACATCTACTAATTTATCAAATATCTATCTTTAAAGTCTACATATAGTGTAAATAATTTAGCGACTCTTTATCATCTATTTGCTTACAGGGTGGCACTTCAGTAGCCAAAGATACATTATGGCTACATTTAGCTTTACCTTGTAATATCCCAGTTAAGATCACAGCCGGGATTGGGATCTCTGATATCTTTGGCTTTTTAAAACCTATAACTGTAATCCTGTTGTGGCTCAAAGCCACCAGGTGCTATACATAACAAAACCTGGGGATATAAATTCACAACCAAGACCAAAGTACTTTCTGTTACTGTAGCTATCACATTTAGGCTTTTCTCTTTTCAGTATAGGGATTAGAGGATGAATTTATGTATTGAGACCACTAAATAAACATTCATCAATGTCCGAACTGTGGTACCAAAAAGAAGAAAAAAACATTTACCACACGCCCACACAAAAGTTTACTAAAGTTTGTATTTTACATTTTCCCTATTCTATCCATAAATGATCTATAGTGTAAATAATGATGACTTTTCTGGCAAATGGGAAAACTTCCCCCTATTATCAAGACGTTTTACGTACAAAATTTTGTCATAATGAAACAATATGTATATACACAGAAAGCATTCCAGGCCTTTCCAACAGTAATAATAATTTTTGCCCCCACATTCCAGATGCAACATACACAAACATCACTTCCACAGATATTAAAAGCAAAATTAAGTGATTTATCTCAGATCAAAACTTTCAGCTTCCTGTCCTACATATACCATAACCAAACGGTACTAGAATCAAGCTTCTTGGGGAATGGAGGATGCGTCCCTGCAGTTTTAAAGATCATGTTTTTTTATTTGTATGTACTGGGGTGGGGAGGGGTTGGCTGTATACAGGGGGGACTGGCTGTATACAGGGAAGAATGACTGTATACTGGGTGGGGGCAAGCTGGCTATATATTGGGGAGGGGCTGTCTGGCTATATACTGGGGGGCTGTCTGGCTATATACTGAGGGATGGCTATATACTGGGGGGCTGGCAACATGTAATAGATTCCCGTACGTTATATTCCTGTACATAGGGGACAGTATTATAGTAGTTATATTCTTGTACATAGGGGGCAGTATTATAGTACTTATGCTCTTGTACGTAAAATGAAGTATTATAGTAGTTATATTCTTGTACTTAAAATGCAATATATTTTACTTAGGGGGCAGTATTATAGTAGTTACATTCTTCTTTTTAGTGTATAAATAAGGCAGTATTAAGTTGTGTTCTTTTAAAAAAGAAGTGTTATTCCTGTACAAGGAGGCGGTATGAGTCTCTTTCTCTGCGGTATACATGTTAATTTAGACCATCTATAAACTGTTTGTATGGTTTTTTGACCCTGCCCATGGAATGGGGCCACTTTTACAGTTTTTTCCAGGGCCACTTTAAATTCTTATTATAAAATATGGTGGGTGCTTTGGGTAGCGCTGGGCTCCATGGGCCCCCTTGAAGGCTACCGCCCAAATCCAAAGCATTTCTTGTGAAATATTGGGTGATCTTTTTTTTTGCATTCATTGAAATTGGCAAAAAAAAATTTCAATTTTCAAACTTCAAAATTGTCTGCTCTCCAAGCAGATAGTTATTTCAACCAAATAACTTGATGAATAACATTTCCCAAATATCTGCCTAACATTGACATGGTATTTTAAGCATCCTGTCATTTTGCTAGGATGTTTTTGCTTAGAACCTTTGGTGCGATTTTTCACATTTTGATGAAATTTGCCAAATCTTTGGTGTTAAGGGACCTGTTCAGTTTTCAAATGACTTTGAAAGGCCTAAATAAAAGACAAACCCCATTAATTACCCCATTATAGAAAGTACAACTCTCAATATATGAAAAACAACTTTTAGGGAGATTGTGAATCCTTTGTGGTGGGATTTGGAGGTGGGGTTTGGAAATTGTAATTTATTTAAGGAAAATGTTTTAATTTTGCCCCAAAAATTATACTTACAATGAATTAAATTACAAAATGCAACATAAAGTTTGATTCTGTAGAGTATGCCAATACCATATATGTGGTGGTAAACCGCTGTGTGGGCACACGACAGGATATTGAAGGAACGGTTCAATTGCACTTTACAGACAATTCATTTTGGTTCATCTAGAGATTATTGATTAGATTTTATTAACTCTTTCAGCATGGAGGAGTAAAATCATCAATTCTTTTATTGGATTTTTAGCTTTTTTGGCCTGTTAATTGTACCATAAAGTGATATGTTATCTTTAGTCTCTGGGTCACTTTGAATTCGGTGATACCTATTTTTATAATTATTTTTACATTATTGCCCAATTTTACTCATTAAATGCAATTGGAGAAATCTCTTTTACTTTAGCATCACCATGTTTTCACCATCACCATGTTTTCATAATTTTTGTATTTTTCTGTTGACAGAGCTGGTTGAGAGCTTGGTTTTTGCAAAAAAGGTGCTCTTTTAAGTTCTTTTGTTTGTTTCATTTAGGGAAATTTACAGTACTTTTTTGTGATGAAGGGTATTGGTGAAAAATCATTTGCCAAGTTTTTCATCAGTTTGCTGAAAAGGGTTAAGAGTGCACTTTTTGAGGGTTAAATGCAGCAAAAGTGTTGAGCAGGAATGAAAGATAACTTTAACCCCTTCCAGACATTTGACGTAGTAGTACTTCACGATTGGAAGGGATTTTCCACAATGTGACATACTACTACTTCCAGCTTCTGGCACCAGCTCCTGAATGGAACCAATGCCTGAAGCTGGTTGTGTCAGCTGTATATGAGAGCTGACACCCATCTGAAACACTCATGTTAAAGTAATGTGTGACCGCGACATGAAAATAGCTTCTAAAATGAATTGACTCCTCCTTCCCACTTACCAGGTGTAAGATCCTGCAATGGCAGCTCTAGGGCCCGGCGTGTGCCCTAGGGCTGCACAGTGTCTTCAGCCAGTTGGCTCTGCCTCCCGGCATGACCCGGCTGTAAAGTAAAAAAATATTTAAAACACTTAAAGTTTTTTAATAAAAAGATCAAATAAAGTAATAGTCCTCTTAATACCAACATTCACTATAAACATCTAATAAAGTGCAAAAAAACCCCACAAAATCACAATAAAGCAGAAACATCATTGGACCCGCTCAGTGAATTCTGTAAAAATAAAACCTGAAAAACTTGCCAAAAATGTAAATTTTTCATACAATCCCTTCACAAGAATGTTCCAAAAAGTGATCAAAAAAGGATTTGTGTGCCAAAATAGGACCACTAAAAAGTACAACTCAACACATAAAATATAAGCTCTAAAGCATCTCTATAAACCAAAAAGATGGCAATAAGAAAACAAATGAGATTTTCTCTGTATTAGTTTTTTTTCAGTAAATTTGTAAAAACTCTAATAATAATAATTCTTAATTTATAAAGTGCCTACAGATTACGCAGCACTGCACAAAGCATGCCAAATTGGTCAACTATAGAAATGAAGTATCCCTGTAATCGTAGGGATCTGTATAATAGAGATAACATATTATTTTTATGGTGTGGTGTACGGCCCCAGAATTCACAATTTTCTTTTTTTCAATACATTCAAGAGTTAATGAAATCTCATCAATCAGAGAAAAATTAAGTATTTGTAAAGTGCATTTAATCTCCCAGAAAATAAGCCCTTGCATGTCCAAATTGCTAAAAAGATTGTAAAACCATTAAAAAGTGACAATACAGATCTGCTCAGAATGGCCCTCTTTCCCTTTGATGCCCTGGCGTGTGCTCATACACCAGTCCCCCGCCCTCATATGGGGTGTTGTTATACTCAGGAGGAAGTGGGTATTAAACTTTGTGGAGCGTTTTAGCATTTTATCCACTGAGAATGTGTACATTTTTTGAAAAATACATTAATTTAGCCAAAAATAGGAAAATTTCAATATTGCACAGATTTTATTTTAACCCCTGTAAAACAATCAAAGGGTGGGTTAACAAACTCCATAATTGTTTTTTCATATATATGCTGAGGGGTGTATTTTCTATAATGCAGTAATTTATGGGGTTTTACTATTCTTTAGGCCTCTCAAAGTGACTTGAAAGCTGAGCAGGTCCCTCAAACGCAGCATTTTGCGTTTTTTAGGAAAATAAGAAATATTGCACCTAAAGTTCTAAACCTCATAACATCCTACAAAAATGAGAGGATGCATATAAAACAATGTCAATGTAATGCAGACATTCGGTAAATGTTAGTTAGCAAGTTTTTTTGCTGTTATGACTATGGGGCACATTTAGTAAGGGTCCGAATTGCTCTTTTTCATTGGGTTGCGCGAAAAATACCGGTTTGTGACGAATTACCCCGGGTTTTTGGCGCACGTGATCGCATTTTGGCACATCGGCGCTGGCATGCATGCAACAGAAATCAGGGGCGTGGCTGTCGGAAAACCCAACAGATTCGGAAAAACCGTGGTATTTAAAAAACAAAAAGGTGACGCTTTACACGCGCTTACATGCACCAGGAATAGGTTGGTGAACTCTAGTGATGAGCGAGTATACTCGTCCGAGCTTAATGCTCGGTCGAGTATTAGCATACTCGGACCGGCTCGTTGCTCGGACGAGTATTTGCCCTGCTCGATAACGAGCATTTAATTTTAAAAAAAAAAGTAAAGAACAGTAAAAAAATACAATTAAAACATTTAATTTAATCATTTAATTGAAGAACACAGTGAAAGAACACTGTGCAGAATAGATTGCAGATGTTCGCGAACATCTGCGATCTGCTCCGGAGACACGCGTGCAGAACGGTGTTCTCTGCAATAGTATTCGAAGAACAATATGTGTAGAGAACAACTTGCAGATGTTGTCAAACATCTGCAAGTTGTTCTTCACACATATTGTTCTTCAAATACTATTGCGGAGAACACCGTTCTGCACGCGTGTCTCCGGAGCAGATCGCAGATGTTCCGGAGACACGCTTGCACGGTGCAATAGTATTTGAAGAACAATATGTGTGAAGAACAACTTGCAGATGTTTGACAACATCTGCAAGTTGTTCTCTACACATATTGTTCTTCGAATACTATTGCGGAGAACACCGTGTCTCCGGAGCAGATCGCAGATGTCCCGGAGTCACGCTTGCAGAACGGTGTTCTCCGCAATAGTATTTGAAGAACAATATGTGTGAAGAACAACTTGCAGATGTTTCCAAACATCTGCAAGTTGTTCTTCACACATATTGTTCTTCAAATACTATTGCGGAGAACACCGTTCTGCACGTGTGCCTCCGGAACAGATCACAGATGTTCGTGAACATCTGCAATCTGTTCTGCAGTGTTCTTTCACTCTGTTCTTTTAGTGAAAACATCTGCACTGAACAGTGCTCGTTCAGTTTTTAATTTTACTAAAAAATGCTCGGGTCTCCCATTGATTTCAATGGGGCTCGTTACTCGAAACGAGCACTCGAGCATCAGGAAATGTTCGGCTCGAGTAACGAGTACCCGAGCATTTTAATGCTCGCTCATCTCTAGTGAACTCCGGTGAACCTCGGCGGACCTCAGTGCAGCAGCGACACCTGGTGGACATCGGGAGTACTACTTTAGTGAATCGCCGGAAGACCCAAATTCTCGACGGAGAACGCGGTGCTGGATCGCGACAGCCCCGGGTAAGTAAATGTGCCCCTATGTGTCTCAAAAGGAGAAAATGTAAAATTTAGAAAATTGTGAATTTTTCAAATTTTTCACCAAATATCCATTTTGATCAATAAACGCAAAACATACCGAAAAAATTTTTCAATTAACATGGAGTACAATGAGTCACGAGAAAAATATTTCGAAATCATTTGCCTATGTTAAAGTGCTTAAAGTAACCAGTTATAGTGCCACAAGGCAGATTTTTTTCAAAAATGGGCCGTGTCAGGAAGGTGAAAAGTGGCTTCAGCAGTAAGGGGTTAAAGAAAAGTCTTTTAAAACACATTTGCTTATTTTCTTGAAAGTTAAAATATGAAATTTAAGAAATGATATATACTCTAATTTATTTATTTAACTCCTAAAAAATATTTTTTTTGTCTCTGCCTAAATTTGATTATTTAAATAAATCATGTGTGAACAAACACTGATCACCAAAAATGAAATATGAGAGCAATTCAATGCCCTTCCCAAAAGCAAAATCATGCAATTCCATTAAATTATTTCAATGAACATTTTTCACATTTGCTAGCGAGATGGATGTATCATTAACTAAGCCTGCAAACAATATGACTTCCATTAGGAGACAACACTTTCATCTGATTAAGAAAATCCTTAAATGTAAACAGTTAACATTCCACTTCTTAGTTCAAAGTGAAATCACCTCTTCTTTCTTGTGTTATCTGTACTTCATAGATTTATTTAAGATAAGCAGAAGATTTCTCCTTATTACTTACTAGTCGCTATGTTTTTATTACAGATATTATTGTAATTTGGGTTATTGAGTTGGGATATCTAGAATCTCAATGCTTTGCTTCTTCTGGGGTTATGTGGGGCAAACACCTTTTATGGGACTTACTGCAGTGCTGCCTGGTGAAGATGTGTCGATATAAGTAGCTTTTCTTAATATAAACCAAATTAATTTATAGTCGGAATGAAATTGTTTCCAATTGAGGGCCAGTCTTAACACCATATAAACTCTCCTTGGCATCAATAAAACATCCAACAGATTTTTTATGTTACAGGGAATGAAAGATTTCTAATCAGGTTGCACAAAATGTAGGGTTACAGACTAAATTTACTTGGCTGAAAAGATATATTGGAATTAAAGGTGCAGACATTGTTATTCATGTTTATGGCCTATCCTTTTTACATCCCTTAGGACATGAAGTAGACACGTGCAGTGAGGCTGTACAGAGGGAAACAAGAGTCTGTGTAAAACAGTACTATAGGTACTCCATAGGCACCGTATGTGTCACTGTGCAGTGTAGTAATATGTAATAATATATTTGGGTATTCTATTCTAGCTCTTTTAATCATTTAAGCAACATGACTTGAATATGTTTTTCTGGGATCTGAATATTGATGGGATTAGTAACATGCAGCACCACTACTAACTAGGCTACAAATGACAGGATAAGTATTGTGATTGGCTTCAACATCTGCATAGCTAGTTATATTTTATATATATTAATATTATATATATATTAATACATCTGCATGCAGTTGTATCAGGTCTTGCTTCTTGCTTAACTCTTGCTTCTCCTTCATGCACAATTCTATTGCTACCACCTTTGCCAATCCTTTAAAGCGTAACCGTCATTTGAAATAATTTTTTATATTGAGTGTGGGAGGGTGTACTGAACATTTTTCTAATACACTTTATTAACAAATTTTGTTTTGTTGTAAAAACAAACAAACCCAAGCTTCTCCCTCCCACAGAGATGGGCATTCCAGCCTGTATAGTGTGTGTCTATGGATGCTGTATGAGATCACATCTAATCTCCCTGTGTTTGGTTAAACAACTCTGGTAATGAGGATTAACCCCTTCTCTTTCAGCTTGATGTTTGCAAATTATGCTCAAAGCATACTGCAGCTAGGGAGAGAGCAGAAAGGGTTAACACTCACAGCTGTGTAGAAAACAGGAGAGAAGAGAGAGAATTTGTTAAGGAAGTACAGGCGGTCCCCTACTTAAGAACACTCGACTTACATACGACCCCTAGTTACAAACGGACCTCTGGATATTTGTAATTTATTCTACTTTAGTCCTAGGCTACAATGATCAGCTGTAACAGTTATCACAGGTGTCTGTAATGAAGCTTTAGTGTTAATATTGATTCTTATGACAACCCAACATTTTTAAAATCCAATTGTCGCAGAGAACAAAAAAGTTCTGGTTGGGATTACAATGATAAAATATACAGTTCCGACTTACATACAAATTCAACTTAAGAACAAACCTACAGACCCTATCTTGTATGTAACCCGGGAACTGCCTGTATATTAGAAATATGTTCACAACTGCCCCCTCCCCACAATATCAAAAATCATCTGAAGTGACTCTTTAAATTGTATCGGCATCCACTGGACACCAGTGTATTTTAAAGCTTGCATGCGGGTTCTGCATCCTGCACCCCCTTGGTTCTTAAATGACCCAGGAGAACCTGCACCCCAACACTATGTGGGGCAGCTGTATCATCATATTCTACATATGTGAGATAATCTATAGATCAGCTACATTTGTTTGTTTATGATTTTTTAACTTTGTTTGACAGATACCTTAGCATTCGGTCATTTTACCTGTTTTTGTATTTCATCTGCATATATTCTTATTGAAAATGTTTAAATAAATTTTTTTAAAAATTAAAGATGATCTATTTCTGAGTGTATTGAAAACAACGACTACCTCTCACCAGAGAGGAGAAAGAAGGATCGACTAGAAGGATGCATATTCAACAACAACAAAATCTTTATTAGTAACAACAATGCTCAAAATTTAAAATGCATTAAAAATACAAGTGGTGGAGTACAAAAAGAGAAAACCGGGCCGACCCGGACAGGGCAAAGTTGTAAAGAGGTAACTCTTATCGTGGAAAGAAACTGAACCAAATACGCCCAAATACGCCGGACAGTGGCAAAGACACCTCACATCTCCCATTATCGGGTAAGAGCTGACAGTTGTATAATTCCTTCCTCCCTGCAGCCACAGGTTGTTTTACCCAGGCACAGGGAAATATACCCTTTATACATCATATGTTTCAGAGTGGTTGGTACATTACCACCACTCTGCTAATACAAACAAAAAATCTCTGCAGCTTAACTGCCAATGCGTTGGCGTATTTGGTTCAGTTTCTTACCACGTTTTCAATATGATTATTGTGGATCAATATTGACTAAATGTGGTACATTTAGGGTGACCGAATACAGAGCCATATACTAGGCCCCGGTTTAAATTAGGGGTATGGTACCTAACCTCCCCATCACCCAATTTCCTGTATCCATTTGTTTATTTATATTTCTGAGTGTAATATAATGGTGCATTGTAGTTCAAAATAAGATAAATGGAGTGAATAATGCAGAATTAAAAATAACACCTAACCCCGTTTTTGCATATAGTATTTATACTGTTCCTAAAACCAGACGTAAAGTGAAGAAGAGGAGTAGCCCCTGTCATTTATACATCTGTATAGAAAAGCATGAAAAGACCTGAATGTGGAGGAACAGCATAAAAATTGGAATGGGAATTAAAGTTAACTAGAGCATCTTTTAGATATTATTAATCCAGTTTTTTTTATACTACCTGTGACCTGACAAGGTGAAACAGCTTTAGAAAAGAAGACTTAAAGGTGGAAAAGCAGTAACATTCTCTATGGTTTGGATAAGGTCAGTAGAGGAGTGCTCCAATTAAGTAGCTGCTGAAACGACTGATAATTAGCGCATGTATAAAGAGTTTGGATGTGTCTTGTGCGAAAAAATGATACAAAAAACTACACCATTAGACACCTGAGTCCCTAATGGTATATCACAGAGACAAAATGAAATAGCATTGAATCTCAATTTGGCATGTCAGTCAATTATTTCACACTCCTCCTTAAATTAGCTGAGGTATGCCCCTGCTTGTTATTAATGAACGTCTTCATGTAGACCTAAGGATGTCTTCTTTTAATATACATTTCTTAAATCTATTATAATAATACTTTGTTATTCTAAAACTGCTTTTTTGGTTAACACCAAAGTATCTATTTTCATATGGGTTAACTCAAATCTCATAGATTGTTAGCTCCTTGCAGGGCAGGGCCCTCACTCCTATTGTTTCGTATGACTATGTTATTACTCTGTAATGTCTTGTTTTGTTTATATATGCAGAAGATGATGGCACTATATATACATAAAGATTTATTATTTTTTTGTGACATAGAAATATTATAAAACTTTAGATACGAACTGGAAACCTGCTGTTCTCAATGTCACTGCCTGTGTACTGGGGAGTTATTCTGATTAACATTTTTGGGGTCATTTTTTCCACTGGATCAACACCAAAGGATCAACACCAGTAGGATTTTTTCCAACCATCCTACTATGATAGTATGCCCTCAGATACAAACACAGAAGGGACATATATTTTTACCCCTTATTGTCGCAAGCTTTTTTCGTTCATTTTTCCTCTTCCCCTTCAAAAATCTATAAATTTTACATTTTTCTGAGTACAGAGCTCTGTGAGTACTTGTTCTCTGCATAAAAAATTTTACTTCTCAGTGACTGTATTTAATATTCCATGCCATGTACTGGGAAGCTGAAATAAAGTTTAAAATCTGGTGAGATTGTCGAAAAAACGCATTTGTGACACTTTCATGTGGGCTCAGTTTTTACTGGTTTTACTGTGCACTCCAAATGATACATCTACTTTATGCTTTGTTTTGGTACAAACACAGTGATACAAATTTATATAGGTTTAATTGTGTTTTAATAGATTTTAAAATGTAAACAATTATATATGAAGAAAAATATTTCATTTCGCCATTTTCTGACACTAATAACTTTTTAATACTTGAGTGTTCAAAGATGTGTAAATCATAATTTTTTGTGAGATAAGTTTATATTTTCATTGCTACTATTTTGAGGACTGTGCAACCTTTTGATCGCTGTTTATTACATTTTTTTATGTGATGTAACATGGCGTAAAAATGGCGTTTCAGACATGGAGGCGCTATTTTCCATTATGGAGTTCACTGCCTGGAATAACTGTTGTTATATTTTTATATATCGGGCTTTTTACAGTTTATTTATTTTAATATCGGTTCTAGGGAAAGGGGGTGATTTGAATTTTAAGGGTTTTTTCTACTTTAAAAAAAAATTTTTTTTACTATTTTTTTTAGACATTCTAGGGTACTTTAAGACTAGTCTGATGGTTCCTACCATATACTGCAATACTACTGTATTGCAGTATATGGCGTTTTTTAAACATGATTTTTTATAGTGTGCCACTGACACTAATGAATCTGCAGAAACCTTAAGGCCTTAGGTCTTAAAAAGACCCGGGGCTGTAATGGCAACCAATCGCTGCTTCCTGATTACATCACATGGAGCAAGGATCAAAAACAAGATGACAACGTCCATGTTCCCATTGATTTTCACTGCGCAATCTCAGGTGTTAGCAGTTGGTGCAGTATGCAAACCCCAAGTCTGTATGACGAGGACTCACCCTGCGAGCCCTTTTCATATATCATTCACAGCTCCATGCTGTAATAGTACGGCCTGAAGTGTTACGGGGTTATTGGTGAAATGGAAAACAAATTTGTAAGAAGACCTCTTTGTGATCAACAACAAGTATACATTTAAGTTTTATATATGTTGCATATGTGTAATGGCATTTCAATACTAGCCTATTCTAGTCTAGCAACTTCATACTTTCTTCTTTAATGCAAAACATACAAATGGTCAAATTGTGGTTCTGTGGTTCCCATCTTCATAAACATTCACAAAGGTTTTGCAGAGGCCAGAAAGTTCTCTTCACTGCCTACAATATGATGTCATTACATCCTGCCCCAATGTAATATACATATTACAGATCTTAATAACTTTACTGTACATACATTTATCTAACCACCCACATGGTGAAAGTGTCACTATTCCCTTAATAGTTTCCCATGTGGGCTACAGACAAGGGGTGAAATTAAAATGCAACCTATTATGTTCATTTTTTATCCATAAAGGAAAAATTAGTTAAATAATATAAGAAGTCAAGCACACATCAGGAAGAATGAGACTTGATAACTTGAAGCTCATGATCTCAAAGTTTTACATGCCTTAAATCTGTAATGATGTAATGTCATCTGGGAATCCCTGTGTGGAGAGAATTTCTAAAATTACCTTCAATTTCAGTACAACTGAGGACCTGATTGAGGGATACAGCGAATATAACTCATTCAAGAGGTTTTCACAAATATAAAGTGTATGTTTTGTCTGGTTTTAATAATGCACAAAGAAGGAACTAGGCAATCAAATATACTTGCAATGTTTCATTGTTGTATATTATTGTATATTGTTGTACAGCAATCAACAGAAAATGTGACAATCAGTCAATCCTAACTTTAGACACAAATTGCTGAGTGATTTACTCCAATAGGGGGACATGTACCTTGGATCTCCTTATCGTCTGACACCTGATGGAGGCTCGCTCTTCTATAGGTCCTCCTTTCCCTTTAGCAATCTGTGCCTGAAGAAGGTCAGGATTGACCGAAACATCACATTTTCTGTGGATTCCTATGAACCAATATACAATAATATACAAGAATAAAACAATTGCATGTGTATTTGAGTGCCCAGTTAATTATTTTATTATGGGGTGATATCCTACTAAGGCACCAAGGGTTCCCTTAGGACTGACGTGTAGCAACCTGAAATGGTTTTAATAATGTAGCATCCACCTCTTTCACTGGTTTTATCTTGTTTGTGCAAAATGATAGCTAGCCATCTATTGTATGTAGATAGGTAAATGCATGTGGGGGACATATGAATAGTCTAGTCAGGTAAAGGGGTTTGGGAACCATAGAATAAAAGCCTCAGTTTGCATTAAGAAAAGAAATCACCTCTCAAGACTCCATGTGGTCATGTACTAGGTCTCTGCTCTTTTAAGCTGCTGGACCTATTGAACTTAAAGTTGAATGTTCATACAGGTGTGTCTATTGCACATCTGCAAGTAAACACATGCATTTTCAGAGAATTTTGTGTCAGTTTTGTATCCACATCCTATGTGACACCTTTTGATCTATTTTTTTTCATATTCGCCAAAAAAGTTTATGGTTTTAAGAAGTTTGATGGCAAAACACCTGTCCCCCAAGTATGCAGGTGACAGATGATTTTCTCGTGAGGAAAAATGAGTGCATGCTGGTATTTTATTTGTCATGGTCTGCACATTCTTGAAAAAAGAACATGTAAATAGCCTGAAATAAAAAAAAACATCACAGATAGTGAAGAATAAAAAACATCACAGCAAACATCACAGATAGCTTATGGGTGTAAAGAATGTCCTTACTGTGTCTGTTGCAGCTGGGCCAAACACTGTTCTGAACAGTTACATGTGGAACCAGGGTCACGGAGAAATAGTTCTTCTTACAGATACTTTGGCAATTAAGGCAGCCTTGCAGGCGTGTGGAGATTTATAGCCATTGATGCTCCACTAAGGTATTTTGGGAAATATGCAAATAAGTTTTCCAGGACGGGACAAGAAAAGACACGCGTCTTTTGCTTTTATCACAACACAGTTAAGTAAAGACTCAGGAGCCAAGCACAGACTAAGTCTGGTTCATTGCTCTTTAATGTTATGTTTTTGTAGGGGGATACAGAAGACTATGCTGGGAACTGTTTTTAGCTATTTCACCCATTTTTCAGCCATTTTCCAGTATAGCTACATTCTATACAGGCCTGATTATATTCTCCAGCCACTATGGCTTTGACTGTATGCTTGGGAAGTAAAATATTTTCATGCAATGTGGTATTTCCTGATACTTTCTTACAATTTGTCAGCGTTGCACCCATTTTAGTGGACAACTCCAAATCCCAAAATACAATTTCTGTCTCATGATAAACATGTTGCTACTTGCAACAACATAAATTATGGCTTTTGAAATTGATCTTTCATTTCTATCCTGGTATCAAATAAGAATACATTTTTAATCTCATCTACAAGCTGTGCTGGAGCCAATCTCTTTACTTGTAATGGCAAGTGAAGCACTTGAGGATCTAGCTAAAGAGTAAGCTGGCTAATTTTGATTTATTATATAGCAGACAACTGCCATTAACTGACACCTATACATCCATGGTGGTCAAAGATGTTGATATGAAAAACAGGAACATCACAAGTTTTATTTTATTTTTTTTAAGTATTGAGACATAAAAACTATATAAATTTGGTATCTCCAAGACCCAAAGAATAAAATGCATATGTTATCAGAACTGTGCTGTGTAAACCACTTTTTGGCTGCCTTACTGAAGTATTTTGCTCTGCTGTGAGCATTCTTGTTAACCATCTTGGAGCTGAGTGTGTGTGTCAGGTGTGGTTTGAGTGATGGACAACCGTATAAATCAGTGGCAAGGGCACAAATATCTACTCCTCATTTTACACTGAATATACATAGTTGCTTGTTAGTTGCTTGATGAAGGTGTTATACACCAAAATGTTGCCACTTTTTCAATATAGTTCCCCTCTTATTTTGAAATTTGGACCATGGAGTGCTGCCCTCTCTTTACTTTATTTATCTACAAGAGGAGCCACAACCTTTGTGGGCGCTGCACCCTCCTTATTAGGAGCCTATAAGATTGTGCTGACTTGGACTTTACTTCATTTACTCTTCATTTAATTCAGGTGCTGGTTGCACTTGTCTCTGGATACTTATTGTTCTACCTCCTCAAACGTGACGTTGCTTGTACCCTTTCTACATTTTTGACTAATCCTTGCCTTATGATTCTGTACCTCGTCGCCCTCTTGGTTTTGACCAGATTATGCTGACTTCACTTTTGTCTGCTTATGTGTTGGTCTAGCTCTCATCAGTGCTGAGGACATAATCGGAGGGACTGTTGTCCAGTTGTCACCTACAGGTTAGCATAGTATGGGCAAGTAGGGATGGAATGAGTTCATGGGTTAGCTCTGGGTTGTAACTCCTTTCTTTATCTTGACATGGTCTTTTGGACCATAAGGTGAGAGCTGTGAAGACAATACTGCCCGCAGATAACAAGCCCTAAAACTTTGAATGAGAAAATACATTGCTTATGGAATATAGGATATAAGAAATAGAAACATGGAAATGAAATGAACCTTAAAGGACACCTGTCATTAGGTCTGTGTCACTTGTCCTGTCACCTCTACCTGTTGGAGCAGCTCACAAGGATCCCATCCCAGCCTTTATCTAGTTATTTCATACATTAATTATTGTAAAATCATCTATTCTTTATTATGTAAATGAGGCTGGTCACATGGTCAGAGGCAGTGATGTCACCCCTGTTACCCCTCCCCTCTCCTCCCCCTGCTCATGTCTGTGTGTAATGTATAGTAAAGCATGGCTAGTGTGAGTGTATGTCATCTGCTGACATGCTGCATCCTCCTAATATACATGTGAGAGACACAGACATCAGCTACATATGAATCTGACATGTTCTGCTGTAACATGGCTGTCTGGAGCTGTTGTATCTCTCCTAAACACACATACATGCACACACAGGCTGCAGGGGGCGTGGCCACCAGCACCAGGAAGCACATCATTATACAGACTCACATCATTATACAGCCTCCCACCATTATACAGGCTGTCAGTCAAGCACTGGGGGTGTGGCTGTGCCTCCCACTCATGAATAGAGTGGACAGCTTGAATATGCTAATGCTTCATTGGACATTTCACAGGTCATTTGCATACAGCTTTAGGACCTCATTGCTTAGGTTTACAGGCATGTAGAGGGACAATAAAGGGATAGAGGCAATGCTCTCTAATGGCAGTTTATGAAAATATATTTAGTTTAGGGGGGTTATTTTGCATGATGGGTTCTCTTTAAGGATTTAACCCTGTCATTATTTTATTCTTATACATTTCACCATACATACCATAGTCATGACAAGTCACAATACAAGTTATATTTCTGATTTATAGATAATTTATTCAATGTAGAATTCTTTTTATTTGACATTATTAAAAGACTGGTACTAAGGGAAAGTGAAGTGTGACAAAACTAGCATAACAATTGAAGCTCCTCTCATCTGACAATTCCTCTAAAGTCTGAGAGACATGGCCTATTGCCCTCAGCTTATCTGCTTTCTTGTTGGTGATACAGTACTGCCCTTAACCTTTCATGCAAAAGCTTTATGTCAAAAACAAAGAGCAAGTTGAAGTCAGGGATAACATCTAACATCTGCACAAATGTAAACACTACCTGTTAATGTCCACTTGTTCATTGAACTGACAATCTAGACAGATGCTATGCTATGCTTCCTTACCTTACATGTACCTTTATTAGCACACGTCTTCTGTGTGGACCTTGACTCTTCAGCATTTTTTGAATGGAAAAACACCCGCAGGCACTATATAATGTTTTGCATCAGATTGTCTACTCTATTTTGTCCGTCATGGATTCTGAATTGCTTTAAACACGAATATCTCTCCTTCAGGGATTTCTATGTACTCCATTGTCATCTGCATTTTTCTGCTTTATTGTTGTCACACAGTATAACTGTATTCAGTAAAGAAAAGCAGACCATAGTATTTTTTCAAGTAAAAACTATGCTCTATTCTGCTCTATTCCCATTGTAGAAATTAAAGGAAATTAACCATCGAAATCAAGCAAGATAAATCAGAGGCACAGCCTGTGAAGCTACAATACAGAGGGGCTCTGGTAAGGCTCCTAGAACTCTTGTTCGTTAACATAATTTTGAAAGTTGATTTAGAAGGAGGCCATGGATAACAAATAAAAGAAGCTCACCACAGTCACAGTGCCTGAATCTATGAGTAAATGCCCATACTTTAGCATGCTTGATTTTGATGGAGGAGTTCCTTTAAGCAACACGTTTGTCTAAATGCTGACGCGATAAAAACAAATAAAAATGGCACACATAAATAATGTTATAAAAAGTGTCTAAAAGTTTGTACAGCAAACAATTAAAACATCAGTTTGTCCCGCAAAAAACGACAAACTACACAGCTCCATACACCAAAGTATGGAAAAGTTACTGAGGTCAGAAGGTGTTAAGACTGTTGATGAATGAACCTGCACTGCAAAGTTTGGGCCCATACAGACCCAAACCCAAACTTTAGCTAGAGGTTTAAGTCTAGGTTTAGCATTTCGGGTAACAAGGTAAAACCAATTTATAGCCCCTAGTAACCACAGGCATGTGCATACTTATACATACTGTATAAGAGGCAAAGTCACATGTCCAGCAACATTATAAGGAGGCGACAAAGAGGGAAAGGCTGTTGCTGCTACTTAGAAATATGTAATAATTGCGCTTTTTATGGCAGCTTAGTAGGGGAAAAGATGCTGCTGTATACAGGGACAGCTAGAAATTTTAAAAGAATTGCCCTTTTTAGAGTATGAAGAATTGTATTTGCATTCTGATAATGAACATTGATGCAATCCCAGTGACTGCATGTCCAATCTCCAACACTCCTATAATGGTGTTATACAACTCAATATCATGCTCATATATTTCTATTAAATAAATTAGTTTCCTTTTCAGAAGATAAATATTATTGTATGTATAATGAAAAGTTATACAATTTTCCAGCATACTTTCTGGATCAATTCTTTATGGTTTTTTAGATCTCTGCTTGATGTCATTCTATAAAAATCCTCAAAGTTTACTTCCAGTGGATAGAAATCTGTCCATGTTCATGTGATATCACACAGAGTAATCAGAGCCATGTGTTATAACAAGCCGTGCACCTGTGTGACATCACATGACCAAGGACAGATTTCTATATATGACCTCCATAGTGAATAAAAGAGACTTAAGACACATAATCTATTTGTGCAGTGTATGAGACCTAATATGTAAAATCTGTTATATTAACGGGTTTGTTTTTTCCTTTTGGTCTCATGATTTGGTTTGCCAATTTTTTTTTTAATTTTAATATGATTTATACACCAGTCTCTGTTGTTATGCAGCAGACATGTGACTGCTGCAGTCAACCATCAGTGATGTGTAGCCTGGCTAGTATAAGGATTAACCCCACTTAGCCCTTTGTAGTTTGCACTGATACAAGTTAAATGTACAACAGACACTGGGAGCTCCGCTGGAGCAGTTGCCTGCAAACACCCAGATAAAGCAAGGTAAGTATACTTTATTGTGTATTTGTATTGCATTTAATGGATCAATAAAAAAGTATAAAAAGTGTAAAAAGACTTTGTTAATTAAGGCTGCCTTGTAGGCGTGGGGAGACTTATAGCTATTTAGGCTCCACTGGGGATTCTGTGAAAATATGAAAATAAGTTTTACAGGATGTTTTCCTTATCCTATCCTGGAAAACTCATTAGCATTTTTTCCAAAGTCTTCTATTTTTATGAAACTTGTCAAAAACCAACTAATAAAATAATAAGTAATCACTTTCCTGAAATAGATCACTTTTCTAAGCATTTTCCTTTCATAATATCTTTAGACTGTCCAGAAGTTTGTGAAGGAAATAATTAATAAGAAAAACTGCTACAGGCCCCATTTACCTGGATTTCATGTATGAGTCCAACTAACTGAAATGTGATTTGGCTATCATCAAAGAACAGATGCAGTGTATAGGCAAGGTGACATTGTCCATATTCTCCATAGACAAGCAGAACCGTTTGGGGATTTGTTTAAATACACAACCCACATTTCCTTTTGGATGAATTTAAGTGTCACTTACCAAAACATTCTGTTACTACAGTTAGATGTAAGAAAAGTACATGTACATATAATGTACCCAGGAAACCAGGAAATGGAATAGTTCGGAGAGTATTTTGTGGTAGTAACTTCAGAAAGACATTCCTTGCCGAATTTCAGAAATTCCAAAAAGTGAATTAACATATTGAAAATATTACAGTATATAAAAAGGACAATTATTGTCAAAGTAAAGACACATACATTAAATACAATACGAACATATTAACTCTGAGCTGTGTTCTTATGTTTTAAAGAATTTGCAGTTACTTTCTAAACATGATCTTTTAATTAAACTGTAGGATATAGACCTAAACTTTGTAGCCAGTTTTATTTATGTTGTAACTAAATAGATCACAAAAAATAATTCACATTAACGGTATGCTTCCATAAAGAATGGAAAGTAACAATTTCATTCTGGCATTACATGTAATTACCTAGGCTTTCCCTAATGTAAGTTTTATTAGGATTTTTCCATTTAAAACAAATTAATTTAGCAGTGTACACAAACCTGAAATAAATAAGAGGTGATAATTCCTTTTTAGGAACACATTTCTGCATCACTTCTGCAGGTATCATAAACCTTAAACAGCAGTATCACAAAAGCAAAAAAAAAAAGTTAAAAGCTTGTTTGTAAGGGTGACTATTAACATAAAATCTATCAGTCAACTCATATGTGTATAGAGGTCTACCAATTCCCTTAAACAGATGATGTTGTGGGAAAGATGGAACGACTACCGTATTTTTCGTACTATAAGATGCTTCTTACTATAGGACGCAGATTTAGGCTTCCAAAAAAGGAAAAATATATTTTACACCAATTAAAATATCCCTGTTGGTCGCACTAAAGCACAGCACACATAGATCTGCTACATCCATACATTTACACACACAGCTCTGCTCCATCCATACATTTACAGACACCCATACAGTTACACATACAGCTCTGCATCATCCATACATTTACACACACAGTTCTGCTTCATACATACAGTTACATACACAGCTTTGCTTCATCCTTACATTTACATACACAGCTTTGCTCCATCCATACATTTACACACATAGCTCTGCTCAATCCATACATTTACACACACAGCTCTGTTTCATCTGTACAGTTACATACACAGCTCTACATAATCCATACACTTACACACACAGCCCTGCATCATCCATACATTTACACACAAAGGACACAGATTTAGGCTTCCAAAAAAGGAAAAATATATTTTACACCAATTAAAATATCCCTGTTGGTCGCACTAAAGCACAGCACACAAATATCTGCTACATCCATACATTTACACACACAGCTCTGCTACATCCCTACCTTTACACACACAGATCAGGTATACACATATATGGAACACTCTGGGAACTACTCTACACATGAATACATACACAGCTCTACTATACACAAATAAGGAACAAAAGGGAACTACTCTACACATGAATACATACACATCTCTACTATATGCAAATAAGAAACACACAGTGACCTACTCTGCACATAAAGACACATGCAGCTCTGCTATACACATATAAGGAACACTCTGGGAACTACTCTACACATGAATAGATACACAGCTCTACTATACACAAATAAGGAACAAAAGGGAACTACTCTACACATGAATACATACACATCTCTACTATATGCAAATAAGAAACACACAGGGACCTACTCTGCACATAAAGACACATGCAGCTCTGCTATACACAAATAAGGAACACATTGGGACCTACTCTTCACACACAGAACTCTCCCCCCCCCCCTTCCCCACTTCCCCTCTTCTTCTTACCCTGTCCCAGCGGAGCATGTCCCCATTCTCAGCAGTATGTGGTGATGTAAGAAGCATGTGATCAGTCACATGATTCTGACATCACCGCAGGTCCTGTAGGCAGAGGGAGAGAGCAGTGTGAAGGCTCTCCTCCCTGGGAGATCGGATGAAACGCTATGTCAGGGCATCATCCTATCTCTATTACAGGGGTCAGGAGGATCTGGCAGTCGGGGATCCTCCTGACCATCGGTCTATAAGACACAGGCACAGGCATATGGTATGTTGAATTCAATTTACCTTATCCTTTGTTCTTACAGAAGACTAACTATTCTCCTCTCGTTCAATGAGAACACATGAATTCCTGATCAAACTGGGTATGAACATGTATGGAGAGGGTGTAGGACCTGGCCTCTTAGTATATCTGTCATCCCGGCGTATTTGTATATCCAGTGAAAATAAATCTGCTTTGGTTAGAGCTGGGAGAGATTTTCAGATGTAGTCTCCATCGGTTTTATAGCAAAGACCATAGTAAATATGCCGGGCTGGGGCATTCACATCACCTCCCATTCCTGTCTGCTTTCCACCTGGTCATGCCCAAGGTGGGGCACAAAAACCTGACAAAAGTTATGGCTTGGGGCATTTTACTTGTGTTTGCAAGAAATCTGGTGGACAAGGCATGTTAAAGGGAACCTGCCACCACAGTTTTACAAATACAGCTAGTGACATGTTCTCATAGAACCCTATTAACTAAATGTCACCCTTCTTTTAGCTAAAAGTTGTTCCCTCATATCCCCATAAAAGCAACTTGTGCGACCTTGCCCTCCCATCCACTCCTCCCCGTGCATTGTCTCTCCTCACTATTCAGTAGTTCATTTCATGTGAGCAGGGTGATGTCATCTTTCCCCTAAAACTTGCAATATCTGCTCCATGTATGTATCTGATCACATGATCACAGTAAGTAAACTGAGCTTTTTATATAGTTGAATTTTGCCAGACACTGAGTACTAGTTCCATACAGCAGCATGTCCTGCAGTGCAGTGAAACTTGTCAATCAGGAACAAGGAAGCAGGACAGTGCCTTAGATTTAAAGAGACAAAAAGCTGTCAGTCAAACTAAGGGGGCATGGTGCTCTGGAAGCCTGTTAGAAATCAACTCATATCTTGAAAACAAATTATGCTAATTTTTATATCAGAAAAATGACTGTAATAAGGTACATTGCTTCATTGGCAGCTAATTTTACGTGGTATGGGAGTACAGATGAACGGATCCAGACTTTCTGTATGGGTTCAGATGCCCCCCGCATGACCCGGACAAATTGCGGGATTGTCTACTGAACAGTAAATTAACCCCTAGCAACTAGTCATGGCTATGATCAGCCAATCACAGCCATGGCTAGTATTTGGCTAGCATAAATTTGCCAGATTTACTGTTTGGCAGACAATTCAGCAATATGCCCAAGTTGCACCCGAACCACTAACCCAAACAGGAAGTTCAGATCCGCTCATCTATAATGGGGAGTACTTGTAACCCTTTTCTAGCAGGCATTGTTAGTTTGGAAGGTAAAATTCTGGTCAAAGGTCTTTTTTAAATTCCCCTAAATATATTTTTGTTTAATTAAGCCTTACAACATATATTATTGTGTTACTATGTCTTCTTTATATTGGGTTTGCCTGAATGGGGCTCTGAGTGAGGAATTATCTGATCTATGATATTAATATGCAGTAAAAGTGATGATAATAATACCACTTCTTCAAGTGATCTAGTACTTGCTGTTTTATATAAAAAAATAGATAACACATCAGAAGTTCTGTACCAAACCACATAATGCAGCACTGCTACATTTATATATTAAATCATGGGAGTTATTCTGACTCAATTTCTAGGTGATCATTAATACTGGATTATCATACGTACCTAAATATCCACCTTGAGCTATACAATCCCATAAATCTAATCACTAAAATATCCAGACATCAGAAAATGAGTTCATGCTCATTAAAATAACTGAAAATCAAGTCTAGAAATTGCTATTTCTACTGGGATCTTCCACCGCTTTTATCCCTAATTTCATCTACTAGTTTTAATACTAGGCGCATCTAATAAGAAAACCTCTAATAGAATATTACAACTACATGCACATCTATCAGATGGGACTATTGGCACACTTATCTTATCTCTTATTATTACATATCTCTCATTATCTAGCCCATTGTTACTGCTCACCTCTCTCTTGTGCAAAGGCCTAAGGCTGATATTTATTAAGTAGTCTTCAATATGACAACTCTAGCAATAAAGGCTCCATGCAACCCATTAACTTGAATGAGCTATAAGGTGTTAAATAGTGAGGAGAGAAAAGGCTACTTAGTAAATGTTTCTTGTTCTGCTAATTTAAGGTGGGGGTGGTGGAATATAAGCTCATTCATATTACATTGCCTATTTACATGTCCCCTTAGACCAGATATACAGACTGTGTGATCAATATTGCAACCGAAATTTAAGAAAAATGTAGATGTTATTTCCTCGTTATTTAAGGTTTGCGATTTTATAAACAAGTTATCTTGTTGTACGTAGATACAGTATGTACGCACATTTATACTTACTTGTTCTCACAACATATTTTACTGAAAAAAAAACAATTGGAAGAAAAGTATCAATGTTGTCTACATACAGGTTATGAAACAAGAACAGTTCAAAGAATAAGAACACAATGCTCTTCTGTGTAAGAAGCAAAGTCACATAATCCAGGAACAATTGTCAGTCTCATAGCCAAGAAGCAGAGAACGTTGGGACTAGAATAAACAAAGTCAAACAGTATATTTTAATTCTTTATGTAAAGATACACATGTAAAGCTGTGTGCATACATCCAGCATGGCGGCACACAGACTCCTACGGTTCGGTATTATGGATTCATTTACACTCTCTATTATGCACTTTACATTTTCCATTATTGGAAGCAATGGAGTGTGTAACTCCATGCAAAATCAGTGTCATACGGATGTACTGCTATGGATGCTGTATTGTAGATATGTACCTCCCAGATATGTAAGTTATGTGTAAAATGCCTTAAAGGAAGTCTACCAACAGTTTTGACCATACACATCTGCAGCCAGTGTTAGCACTGGAGGTCTGTGTAACCATATGTGTGTGTGTGTTGTGAAAGGACTGTGGAAGGTGGATTCATATTTCCAGATTGCAAGTGGACTCCAGAGGAGTCTCCTAATGCTGCTATGTTAATTGATCTCTGCAGTTCCTCCCCTCTCCCTTGATATCAGAAGCCTAATACTGGGGCTGAGCTGTTCTTAAAGAAGAGTGCTCTCACACTCATGCAACATAACTCTCCAGGGCTGTCCAAGAGCTCTCCAAACACAACAATATTTTCAGCCTTGTAGGGTCATAGCTCCTGGTATCCTCCCTTCGGAGACAAAAATCTTGCCTTTCGAAATGTAGTTTTATTTTCAGCACTATGTTCCATGTTCACGGTCAGTGGATAGGACAGAAAACCCGTTTCCCATGGTTGTACCAAAATATATGGGCATCTACACTCAGTTCAGTAGAACCAGAGGAACGAAGGGGGTGTTGAAGACCTCATATAAATTTAAACCCTTTATACAATAAATGATCCCATTGATTATGAACAATATTTTGATGGCTCTAGTATCTACATGTTTCTTATGAAACCTAAACCTTTCTAGAATCTTCCCTTAAGAAGAATAATCTTAGTAGACCACCTGCCACAGATCTCAATTGGTAATGTAGATGACCGATTAGACTAGATAAATGCTTTTGTTAACTAGATCATCTGTATGATATAAGAGAGTTATGTCTATTAGATATTTTCTTTCATTTCTAATTCAGTTATTCTTTTAAAAGTGTTTTCAAAGGATTTATGCTTATGAAATGATACTATAACACTGCCTATATGCCAAGGAGCTGCAGGCAAGGAAAATGATTTCCTCAATTTACAGTTATGAGGCTGGGGGAAATGATGCCTTCTTATCACCTCTTTCTTTTGAAAGTCTCTGTATTTTTAGGTCCTCATAAGGAAGGAACTGATGATGAATTCTTAAGCAGATCACACTGATAATTGTATTTCAGAACTGTCAGCTCCATGAAGTCCACGAAAGTGTCTCAGCTAACTTGAGCTATTTGTGTCACCGCTTTCTATGAAATCCAACACTCGCCAAAAGCCCAAATCACCGGGGATATTGTTATGTCTTCTGAAAAGATTATTAATTTAAGACCTAGAATGTAGTTTTCATTTTGTCACAATTAAGAAGGATCTCTTGATGAGGTAATCCTCCTTTAGAAAGTCAAGAGTTTGCTCGCCGCCTCACATTTTTGATTAATGGGTGAAGGAAAGAAGAAACTAATTGAACAATATAAATATAAAGCCAACATTAATATTAAATAGTACACAATATGGTTAACCTTGACTCGGTGGGTTGTGTTGAATTATTCGTTAAGATAGTCTATATTCAGCAAATCATTTACTATGGGGATTAAAAAAAAACAAATTGTAGATTTTGGAAAATGTCACCTCTCCAACCTTGTCATTGTGATTAGTCTACCATGATTAATTAGTTTAGTTAGCTCAGCAATCAGGTCACAAACTGCTACCAGATTTCCTGTTTCTTACGATTGGGCTTACACCTGGCTTACAAAGGAGTTTTACTAACATAGCTGGAGGAAAGACGAAGGTGAGAAAAAGAAAACACGGGTGTTACTCTCAACTACAATTTGTGCAAAGATAATGAGGATAGGTTAATGATATTTCACACCTGATTTTTAAGTCAAGAGAATTGTTAGATCATTTTGAAGACGGTAAGAATAGTCTGTTGTGCGCCAGATGCTTGTTTAACTACACTTTGTTTAGTTTTACAGATGGAAGGCAAAATATAAACAGTTTTATAAAGACATTGGCTCATGTTACGTACACTGTAACACCGGGTTAAATAATAAACAGGAGCATATTTCTGTCGGTATCACCTTGTAACATGTGGCGTTATATCTAATTTTTTACTTTGTTACACAGGATACATTCAACTGCTATATATGTAGACTATGAATCCAAACCAAATGTTATTTGCTACTTATATTCACTTATCATTTATTTATTTAAAAAGAAAAATTTGGATCGAAAAAAAAATGTATTTTTGGACAGCCAGTCTGCTGATCATTGTAACTTTGAATATTATTGTTCTTAACATGAACCTGTGGAACAGTATATTATAGAGCAGGATGAGCAAAGCAACTAAAAACATTCAGTGTCATTTGTCATTTCACTTGTTTTTTGTTTTTTCATAGGAGTCCAATGGTGGTCCTCATAAATGACTGGCATGAAGATATATTTGGAGGTTTGTATAGAGAAGACTGCTAATCAGCAAGACGCACGACTGGCCAAGCATAGAAATAACTGCATGTTGCAAATTACAAGCTATGCCCTGATGTATCAGGGTTTGTATGTCTGAAATCTGGCATGCAAACTCTAAAATAGGTGTAATTAGGGCTTGGGGTTGTAGGTGCAAGCTTTAGCACAATTCTATGCCAGGCCAGACCTAGTGTAGAACTGCCCCCCTGGTGTTACCCCTGTCAGATTTATCAGGGAGCCAGAGTCACCTGATAAATCTGGCACCGCAGGCCGAAGGGAGGACATGATCCTGCTAAATGCGCCAGCATATAATGAAGTCCTGCTATATTTACCTATTAAATCCAGAAATATTGAACGATTAGATTGCCAGCTTAGCAATGTGATCACTGTATACTTAGATGCAAGGTCAGCAAATAGGCAATTATAAAGCCTGAGGCAAATAAAATAATACACCATTGGCATGAGGCTTATAACTCAGGTCATTGTCCTCTTTTGTCCTGCCCATGGAGGGCGCACAATACTCCCATTCTAAAATGCTCAGGTCTCTTAGTATTGCATTCCTGGAGGAATTCTACACAAGGTCTAACCTGTTATCTAATTCTGCTATGGCCTGAGCCAGGTTCCTGCTGCAACCTATATGACCCCCACTTGGCATATGGGGGGCATAATTTGTAATTTATGGAATTGTCACTTTTTTCATGGTTTGGTTAATACCAACATTCTTTATCTATAAATATCAATGTACATACTTTTTTACACAGATATCTTTCATTTAGGCTTCCTGCAAATGAAATGCTTTTACTGTTGTGTACATTTGCATGTATTATAGCAATAGCACCAGATCATAATTGCAATAAAGACCTGGGATCGAGGGAGTATGGAGCAGAGCTCCAGGTCCCAATGCGGATAGCGGAGAGCAGATGCAAGGGGAGAAAAAGGCGCAGCTATCGTGTGATATCGTCAAGATAAATGATAGATGAAGAAGAGTAAGTCAGGACTCTCACCTTGATGAAGATGGTATAGGCATTTAAAAGTATCGCTACCAGCAGCTGCCACTCCTAGGAGACCACGTTTACCAAGGACCAGGATCCCGGAACGATGTAGAAATGGAGGAAATACCCGAAGGATAGTTTAGGAAGGCGCTTGGTGCAATCAGCTGATGCGGAGATCCAATAGATAAAGGAATCTCTTTTATAAACTATCCTTCGGGTATTTCCACCAGATCATAATTGAAAAGTGCCCAACTACTCATATCTATTTCCTCTGTGTGTATATATATATATATATATATATATATATATATATATATATATATATATCTATCTTGTACTGTTCTCAAGGTTATGGAAAGGGATGCAAGAGAACAATACTATTATCCTGTTCTATTTTCAAAATTAAGTTTATTCCAATTATTTTCCAATTTTAAACATAAATATCGTCTCATACTGATATATCCTATTATATTTTCATGACATCACAAAATAGAGCCAATTTATGGTGATTTGAAGCATCTGTTCAATATTTGAACACAGCAAAATGCACGATTAGAGGCTCATTTTATTACTCACTTATATAAACAATTGCTTAAATGATCAGAATGATGACCAGGGAAAGATCGCTATATGGATGTAATGTCAGAAAATGCAATTATTCCTATTTGTCTACTTTGGCCTTTGAGAACTGTACACACTGGGTTTTTTATGACATCAATATGTTATGGACATGTTTGTATATATTGTATGATTAATTATTATTAACAATTGTTTTTATTTTGGATTACTTACTATTATTTACATAGTCTCCAAATGCCCAAAGTAATGGAATGTATGTAAAATAGTGGGACAAAAAGAAACCAGAATCAGCGGAATCCACATTTATAATTACTCACCCTTACACTTCTCTTATCAGTAGTACAGGTTGACCTGAGGAGTATGAGTGTTTCTTTGGAATATTAACTTCTGCTCATCTTAAACATTTGGCTTTGTCTACTTGACTGAGCCATAATTAAGTGTTAGAAACCATTTTCAATATGTAACCAGGCCTGAGGGGAGAGGAGCAAAGCTACTAAGTCTATTAGGGTTATGAAACCCTATGAATGCTATGTGTTATGGACTATAGTTCAATCATGTCAATACAATTGTATTAGCTCCTGCATGTGCCTGCAGATCATGCTGCATATAAACTCTCAATGAACTCATTTGTCCATTTCATCTCTTTCTCTAGATAGTTGACACAAATATATATTGCATTGTCTGTTCGTGATTGTTGTCAGGCTGATTCTTGTTAAATAACTTGACAAAGGAGAATATTTGCCCTTCAAAGCAAACAATGATATTATGGATTTTTAACTGGACCCCAGATCAAGAAATGTTTTTCATTATGTATGGTTTTACTTGATGGACATGTGTCTTTTTTCAACTGCATAAACTATGTATATATTTTTAAAATTCACATAAATATATTGTGTAATTGTGGAACATGTTATGAAATAACACACACACACACACATATATATATATATATATATATATATATATATATATATATATGATTCCATAATTATCTTGGTGTGGCCATGCAGAAAATGCCTTTACACTTCAGAAAGTTAATGATTTTCAAGAACGTGTCAGGTATAGCACGGATCCAGTTTCTAAGGCAAGCCTCTAAGGCAGCTTATCACATGTAATAAGGTGTAATATCACATGTGATGGCATTGTAAAATTTCATATGATTTTTATATTAAGATATCAAATGATATAGTAGTGCAGAAAATGTAAAGCAATATATCTCATGTAGGGGGAATTTTTCATGGCTTGTACATCAGTTTTCTGGTGGAGACCGAAGCTGGCTGAGGAATAGCCAGGGGTAAATATACAGATACAGGTCATTAGCATAATGTTAAAAGTTTATTTTAGAAGGAAGGACATGGATAACAAATATAAGAGGATTACCAGTCACAGTGCCTGGACCAATGAGTAACTGTCCATGGTTAATCATGCTTCATTTGGATGCTGGATGACAATCTGGCATGGTTTAGTAGCTATACCCCTTGTCATACTCAGGCATGCACTAGCATTGGGCATACCTGGGCAAGTGCCAGTGCCCATAGCTTTTACGGGGCCCATGTATGGCTGTACATAAGGAATCGATAGGGCTTAGTAGGGCTGTATCTAATGACTATATAGGAGGTGAGGGGGGCTTTATATAAAATAACCATGAGGGAGCTGTTTGGTATGATAAATTAGGGGATTAGGGGATATGTTAGGGAACAGGAGACTGTTTTAGTTTCTGAATTTTTAATGCCACCACGTGAGTTCACTGAAAGGGGCCTACTGAGGCTCTGTCGCCCACGGGCCTACTGAAACCTGGAGCCGGCCCTGGTCATACTCATTTTAGAAGTGTCTAGAAATTGTCTTAAACCCTTCACAAATATGGCATAAATTACCACAAAGTTGTGTTTTAAATTTATAAATTGGCCCCAAGTTTTTCTTTTATTTCCTAAGTTTAAAAAAACAGGATCCTACCTAAACATCTGTTGCTATTTTGTATTGAATAAATAGAAGTTGATATAAAATCAGCTAAACAACTACACCCAGCATACTACAGCAAGGGAATCTACTGGCATACATCCATGATTCATCCATGATTGGTTTTACTATACAGATTATACACAGTTATGGGATCACTTTAGTGGCTCTCATTTACAGTAAGTTCTTCAGTTATGTTCTTTCTCTACTTGGATGAAAATAATGTCATCATCAGACATTGGGCGTTGTAGAGAAACCTTGTAGTTTGGAATGTGCACTCCTGTCCTTATTTTTCTACTGGCATTATCTGCCTTTGTTTCCGTTGCTTAGATATGATTGGATGTAGGGAGACACCTCAGCTAGAAATCTGCCTGGACTGAAGGACTGCTATCTAATTTCTAATTGACTGCTTTCCCTATCAGTGTGATATGCCCCCCTTAATATTACAGCACAACGTTCACACGATGGCAGGAGTGCATACATATTCATGTGTTTAATGATAAACATGTTAGTATGCATCTCAACATACTAATCGGAGCAAACAAGAAGCATGTTTATTTATATCCACTGATTTCATTGCAGTAATGGCAGATTGTTGGCCCCTGGCTCTATTATTTCCAGGTCTTGATGTGTTTGTCTTTATATTTGGACCTAATGGAAGCAAAAAAGAAAGGAATGTCAAATCTACCTGATAGCCAAAAGAAAGGGTGCAATGCTTAGCTTAGCATAACATTATCTGTCTCTCCCTGCTATACGCTTTTGAAATACGCTTTTATATGTGTGTCTGATAATAAGATTGTTGCCGGAGACAAGGGGCAATTAGATGGCTTACTTACTGGCACAGGTTAGTGTGACAAGATGCCACTGTCGCTCTTCCTTCTTCATATCCAGTAATAGGGCTCTGCTTTGTGAAAATGTGAAAGACACTTCTAGTCATCTGTTTATTATGCGCCACCCTTCTTCATTCTCTATGTTATTTCAACTTTTCTGACCTCAAGCATCTCCTTCTAGTGAAATTAACCTGATTATAAATTGTTCTTAAAAAATCTGGCATTCGAATAACACAATTTTCAGCGTAGAGTATTTTCCATCTGCTTATCTATGTGTTAATATTCAATGCGAAGAGTGTTATAACCGTTCATTTGTAGAGGTTCTGGTTATAGAATTATATATTATCTGGCCTTAGAATACGGTGTATGAAATTATGGGGCTATATTTCCTTACGCAATAGATACAGCAGAAAACGTAAAACTAATATTACTATTAGATACCTTTGGTAGCATTGCTCTTATGAAACAAGCAAGGAGGTAAGAATCTCTGTGTGCTTACCCTGCATATCCTTCCCTGTGTTGTGCTCTCATTTCTCAATAGCTCAATTCAGAAGGTTCCTGCACTTGACCACATAATAATGGCTACCCTGTCGGTTGATTACCAAGCGGTACTGCACAGATCTAAAGGAATAAAATTTATGTATTTCATTTATTTTATGTATGTAGTACCAATATACTCCACAACATTTTACAGATGTGTTCTCCTCCTACACTCTATCATGAAGTCTTTGAAGTGTTTGAGAGACCACACTCAGGATGAGAATATACTTATTCTATGCAAATATTGCCTATGGCTGGTTTTAAACTTACTGTAGGTCTCAATTGTTGCAAAGCAACAGTGCCAACTATTGACCCACCATTCCACCCAAAAGCTGTAAGAATCTAAAGGCCTACTTCACTAATAAGTGGAGTGGACAACTCATATTTGCTTAGCCTTGAGTCTAGAACGCATACATCCCTCATATGATCTTAAGGAAATTCATTTTCATTCAGCTATTAAGAAATTGGATTAAATTGGTTGTCCTATGTCCCACTAATATGATGCAAATGCTTGCTAGGCACTTTTTTTGTTATACATTGTTTATTTATACTTTTGGTCAGTAGGGAATATAAATATCCACCAGAGGGTGGTAAATCAGCTCACCCAAATTCTCCTTCTCCTTCCACCTTCTATTCCATCCAGTGCATATAGCATCTTAAGCCAACGATCAACATCAACAAACAAAGATGGAAGCCTGGCCCTTTCAGGACACTTCAGAATGTATTGATGAAACAGGTCTCCTTTAATTCAGGGTGTACGAACATACAGTAGTCGAGATGCAATAAAAATATCTATGGGAACATTAATCATAGTGTATTTTTGTGCCAGGTTTGTTCTTTTTCGGCTTGTGATTTATGATTGACCTAGTTTTGATTTAGTAAATGTGTTTTTGAATTGTCGCATGTCCGATTTATTTGCGCCTTATTTTGTGTCAAATTTGTCAAATTATTACCCTACAAAGTAGATCTTCTTTGTGACCAATCATGAAGTGAGATTGAAAAAAGGTGACAAAACATTGAGGGTTTCATTTTTGCACAAAAAAGTAACTGCATGTACAATGTCCAGACTACATTGTGCTGTAAGTGCAGACACTAAAAGTTACAGATATGTAAAAAACTAAATATTTTTGTTCAAATGAGTCTCTACCTTTTTATTATAATGTACAGGAAATGGAGTCTGATAACATTTTAAAATTTGCAGATTAAGATTAACAATAATCCCACTCAAAGAGATAACCCCATAGAAAATGATGAAGTCGTTACTTGAGAAATGTAGCATTTTTAAACTGTGTGAAGTATTTTTTTATGTTCCATTCAGTTAATTTTTCATTTATGAAGCGAAGACCTTTGTTTTCAGTAATGAAAAGGGAGGTTTTTTCAAGTGCATGTATTTTTGCGACCTTTTTGGCACAAAATTGTGATAGGTGCCATACAAACATCTGTATAACAGCCATTCACTATGTCAGATAAGATCCAAAACCACTAAGTGCTGGACTTTTGCTTGCACCCAAAAAGTCGCAAATTAGAGACAAATTTACTAACTGCACCAAAAAATTGCACAAAATACAGCAAAAACAGTCTAAAAAACTATGATCAATCTCCCCCTATTTGTTTCAATATTCCAGTGTCTTAATCATGATCTATCAGCCATGTGTAATAAAAGAACCTGACCAAAATGAGCAGTGGCCCACATTTATTAAGGGCTGTGCACTAGTTTTCACTCGGACTTTATACATTCTTTTAGGAGAAAACTGCTTGCACAGGTACATGCCACATGGGTCCACGCTACATGCCACAAGGGTCCACGCCACATATGTGTCGCACGTGACCGTTTTGTAGTGTGGCTACACAGTCGGACTGTGTGCCAGATTTAACATGCAAAGTCCGACAGAAATGTGTCGCACACCGTATGTTAAAGGTGCACCAAAAAAAGTGGCGCACTCTGTTGGGGTATACACATATACACACATACAGCATATATACATCAAATTTACAACATATACAATATACACACATCCAGTATATACAACAAAAAAAAGATATGCAGCATATACACACACATTCAGTAAATACAAAACATACACACATATATACAGGATATATACATACACATCTAGTATATACAACATACACACACATATACAGCATATATACACACATCCAGTATATACAACACACACACACACACAGATATACAGCATATATACACAAACATCCAGTATATACAACATAAACAAAGATATACAGCACATATACACAAATCTAGTATATACAGCATACATACAGATATACAGCATATATACACACATCGAGTATATACAACATACATACAGATAAACAGCATATATACACACACATCCAGTATATACAACATACACAAAGATATACAGCATATACACACACATCTATTATATAAAACATACATACAGATATACAGCATATATACACACATCCAGTATATACAACATACATACAGATATACAGCATATATACACACATCTATTATATACAACATACACACCAATATACAGCATATATACACACATCCAGTATATACAACATACACACACATATACAACATATATACACACATCCAGTATATACAACATACACACACATATACAACATATATACACACATCCAGTATAAACAACATACAACAACATATACAACATATCTGCACACACATCCAGTATATACAACACACATACAGAAACAGCATATATACACAGATCCAGTATATACAGCATACACACATATACAGCATATATACATGCACATCCAGTATATACAACATACACAAAGATATACAGCATATACACACACATCTATTATATAAAACATACATACAGATATACAGCATATATACACACATCCAGTATATACAACATACATACAGATATACAGCATATATACACACATCTATTATATACAACATACACACCAATATACAGCATATATACACACATCCAGTACATACAACATACATAAAGATATACAACATATATACACACATCCAGTATATACAACATACACACACATATACAGCATATATACACACATACAGTATAAATAACATACAACAACATATACAACATATCTGCACACACATCCAGTATATACAACACACATACAGAAACAGCATATATACACAGATCCAGTATATACAGCATACACACATATACAGCATATATACATGCACATCCAGTATATACAATACATACACACACATATACAGCATATATACACACACCCATTCAGTATATACAACATACACACACATATACAGCATATATACTCACACAAAAACATTTACATGCGTTTACATATGTATTAATTATATTCACCCACCTTCATCGCTAGCCATCACTCTGTCATTGCATTGCGCCTGGAACCTGGGGTCGGGACATGGTGGCGGGGGCAGGCCACAGGTGAGGTGGGCGTGCCAGACTGCAGGTGGGCCGGCCAGGCTGTAGGTGAGGTGGGCGGCAGACCGCAGGTTAGGTGGGAGAAAGGCTGCAGGTGAGAGTGGCGGGCTGGGCCGCATGTGCGGTGGGCAGTGCGGACTGTTTGCGAGCTGGGCGGGTCAGATATCAGGTGGGCGGGGCTGACCGTGCTTGTTCAGCAGCAGTTAGCAGAGGTAGTGGGACTGCCCCTGAGCCCGGGACGGACAGTGAATTATAATTTATTAATGATGTGTCCTCGAGCCCGTCCCACTACCTCTCCGCCCACTCACTCTCCGGCCTGCAAGTCAGTGGAGGTAGTGGGTTGGGCCCGGGGGGCACATCCATAACAAATTATAATTCGGATGTTCGTCCCGAGCTCGGGGCCGCTCTTTAAATCAGTATTCTGGCTTCCTGCCAGAGGCAAGAAGCAAGTCAATAAATTATTCTTTCCTTGTCCATCACGGGTCCCCCTGCACCCTGGCCCCGCTTTTCAGGAGTGGAGGGTTTGCACTGTTCCATTTTGAATTAAGCTCAGCACGATTGGCTGCAAACAATTTATAGGTTATCCATCTTACTCATCCTCTCCAACATTGATCACTATAGGTCTGGAATACTTTTGAAATTTTTGAGGGCGGGAGATACCAGCTTAACTGAATTTTCTTAAGTGTTTCTATATGATTGATCCAAATGGCTGTCTTACCTGCTCTCCTCCACTCTTCAATAGTAAATTGCTTATTAAGGTAACCTTCCAATTTTATCACATAACTTAATTTATACCTAATTTTAGTGGATATAAACTCTGAATAAATGAAAGAGATACCCCTTTTAAAAACATTTATTAGGTTGGAGAAAGTCACCTACTGTATCTGTGAGCTTGTTTTGAACAAAAGTACAACTGTATAATAGTATGGTCTTAATTTGACCAATGAGGGAGCGTTACCTACAATAAGCCCCTTTTCGATTCAAGAAAGAGATAGCTGAAATTGCTCAAATAAACCCAAGTCTTTGTTTCCCATAAGAGCCAATTAATAGACAGATTTTTAGATAGTTTCAGTAATATTCTCCAAAAAATATCTGCTAAAAATAATTAGCATTTGCCTAAGCTTGCCTAAGCCTCAAATAGCTAATTTGCAATATCCTCACCTATTGCATCATATTGCCAAGAACATCATCATAAAGTTATGAAATACACTTTAAAATACAGTATAGAGTTAATATAAATGCAACATTAGCCATGATGAAGATCCCCTGTTCTACAAAATTGAAAGCAAGAGAGAATGGAACAAATAACATTTAGATGGAATTTTAGATGCAACCACACCAGCTCCACAAAGGTAGCTTTATAGGAACTTGCAAAGGGAACCTGTCACCACATTTTCTAAACACATACAGCTAGTGACAGGTTCCCATAGAGCCCTATTGACTAGCTGACACCCTTCTTTTAGATAAAAATTGTTTCCCTTACATCCCCATAAATCATCTTTATTTTATATAACATGGCATCGGAGGGATCATGTCCTGCTTGGCTGGCCTATCCCATATACTCCTCCACATGCCATATGCCTCTTCTCAGCATGTCATGTGACCAGGGTAATGTCATATAAGATCTTTTGCCCAGTTACATTTGCAACGCATATTCCATATATGGAACGGATCATATGAAATCACAGCATGCCTCCATGCACTTCTACTTCTATCTATTCTCCATGGAGGCATCCTGTGATTTCATGTGATCAGATACATACATGGGGTAAATGTGACATCATCCTGGTCACATAACATGAAGTTCCCAATGTTCCCAAAACAGAGCTCTCTCTCTCAAAATTCCACACAGCAGCATGTTCTATAGAAGTGAGACCTGTCAATCAGGACAAGGAAGACAGGGCACTGCAGCAAAGACTGCATGTACCAGATCCTTGTAATTTTATTGGCCTCACATCAGGTGAGTTGAATATAAGTTTATAAATAGATTTTTTTAACATTGCTACCATAGAAAGGCACCATTTAGGTATAAGTGCAATGCTTTTTAATCATAATTTTTAATGAAGAATTTATTTTGAGTGGGTTAAATGGCAGGTTCTCTTTAAGTTCATGTATTTCTAATCTATACAGTTTAATAAGATATCTTTACCTTAATATTGTGGCAGTTGTACTCATGATGCGTTACTGGTAGTCATCTCTTTGTGACTTTAAAAGTTACAATTTTGGAATCATTTGGAATGTAAAGTCGTAATATAATCACAAAATGTGCTGTTACCAGAAATGTTCTATTCCCTGCCACTCTCCAGCATATGAGAAGATACAATCTGCAGGCTTTTATAAAATCATATATTGTCTACAGAGCTGGTTATTGTTTTCCCAGTCAAATTCATCTGTAAAACCCGAACACAAGCCTGATGTGTCTGTAATCTAACTTTGTGTCTACTATGAGAAATATGTGTTTGCATTTATGTTCAGACCTAAAAAAGCATGTCCATTACTATGGGGTCACATCTGGTGGCTGTTGTCATTCTATCTGTTTATGATCTGTAATTCAATAAGTTGAAGGGTGGCAATGAGGTCATATTGATCCGAAACAGTCAGAAAGTCATAGTTATCGATATATCATGTATTTTTCTCTACCTATAGCACTGATTCATTTCTGGGGATGACAGATGGCATTCTGGCAATATCTCATTGCCTTAATAAATGCCTGCGTATCTCTTCCACAAAGAATTGCAGAGCACAGAAGATAATTCACTTGACAAGTATGAATAAGTTTTAGCCATACTAAATAAGAAGTATTTACTTTTTTCTCAATTATACTTTACACTTAGGCCCAGGAGGCCAACAACTTAAGAAAGAATGTTCCTTTCTCAACATGACCTAGAAAAATGAATAGTTATTTTCATCACAAAAAAATCCTTGTTTCTGGGGGATTTTTAAAAATGGTCTCAATTGAAAACTCTGAAATACTGTATTCCCTGATAGTTATATTCCCTTAGTTTCTTTCAGAACTGTAAAATGTTAGCAAGAAACATAATAACCAAGCCAGTTTTTCTGCTTCCATGAGAATATTACAGTTTCATGTAGTAAAAAAGTAAATGGTGGGGGGGAAAAAAAACGGCATGATCGAAATGGCTGAAAACAACCTCATGATCAAAATGTGAAATCCATGTCTTCTCATCTGTATTATATATTTCCAGATACCACCAGCTCAGAGACACAGAGATGTGTAGATGAGGTTGTCTTGTCATGGCCGAACATTTTCAATATTTACATGCATCTCAGAGGTCTCTACAGGGCTTTTCTGTATATTCTGTGTTTGAGTTGGTATTGCCAGAATATGTAGTATTTTAGTTTTGTGAGGAGGTTGTTTCAGTGTAAATCCTTTAGAGCTGTGGTGGCGAACCTTTGGCACGTGTGCCAGTGGTGGCACTCGGAGCCCTTTCTGTGGGCACCCGGGCCATCGCCCTAATTTCACCAAACAGGACCACATCCACCAAATCTTCCTGCAGTCCCAAGGAACTTAAGGGATGTTGCTCTCAATGCTACTTTATAGCAACACTTCACTGGCTGAAGGAAAAGTGAGAAGGTGTTGACTGAACTGCATTGTCTTTGGAGGTCATCCTGCTGGACCCACCATTCTTCCTGGAGAGAAGCTACAATGATGGTCTGAATTTGCCCACCTTCTTTCAACTGCATTGGTGGCCTTAGAAGACCCAATACAATTGAATGATGTTGAAGAACAGGAAGCAATGAGTTTGCTTGTGCCATGTTGGCACTTCATGGTAAATAAGTGGATTTTGGTTGTAGTTTGGGCACTCGGTCTCTGAAAGGTTCGCCATCACTGCTTTAGAGCATGTGGCTACTATGGGTCTTTTGGAATGAATGCACCTAACCCGATCTACTCCATTTCCCTTTTGTATAAGGGGTTGAGGACCTGTGAAGAATTTGCCCATAGAACTGACTTGCTAACATACAAGCATGTGTAAGAAGTATGATGCACCATGCCCTTATTAGATGTTGAAAAAATTGAGAAGCATTATACAGGCCCATTTTTATTCCATTTCCATCATGCGTGAAGTGCCCTACTTTAGATGTTGAATAAGGTTTGGATAAAATACAAAATAATAATGTATAATGGACAATGCAATGATGCAACATACATAAACAAAAACATGTGCAAAAATACTTGCAGTGCTCTGAGATCTTGCAGATGGGATGATACAATTTACTCGCAATAATCATAATGCTTGATTATTTACTCATCTGGGTTGGGTTTATAGGAGGTAGAAATTGGGAAATAAATATAGAATAAGAATAAAGATTCTTTTGATACTTTTCCAATTTGTAAACATTTTTTGAAATTGATAAATATTTAAAAATGAGTTGTTTTTTCCCTCTGTTTATCTTCTGTGGAGATGAGGTCTGTACTTCCTCAAAATGAATTCCTTCCGGAGAACCGCACAAGACAGACAACTGCTATTCAACAACAAAAACTGAAGTCATGAAGTAAAAGTTCTCCATATGGAGACTTTGCCAATTAAGTCTGCCTTGTAGGTGTGTGGAAACTTATAGCCATTGCTCAACCTTGAATTCTGGGAAAAATGCAAGTATGTTTTCTTCGGTGGGACGAGGAAAACCATGCCTCTTTTTGCTACCTTGAAAGGCAGCCCCCTTATCACTAAGCAGTTTCCTACGCTGTACTGAAGAAACACAACCATGTTAAAACAGTGCTCTCTACATTTGGGAATCTGTTCCTTCTGGAATAGATATATTGGTTTGGTTCAATCCCACATCCTCATGGACTGTAAGCTCTTGCAAGCAGGGCCCCCATTCCTATTGTTTCATATGACTGTCATTACTCTGTAATGTCTTACTTTATTTGTATATGATCCTAGTAAAGCTCTATGAAATTATTGGCACTAAATAAAAAAGATTATTATTTATTATTATTATCATCATGTCATTAGTCTACTTGAAAGTCAAGTTTGGTGATAAGAAGTTGACTTTTAAGGTAGCAAAAAGAGGCATTGTTTTCCTTGTCCTGTCCTGGAAAACATATTTACTAGCTGTTACTAGAGTTTAACAATAAAGCAACCCCCATAATCATGGACAGAAAATAGAAAGAGTAAATAGACAGTCAGAAAATTTAAACCAATTTCCTTACAAAAAATGATACATTTTGTCAAAATAAAGATTTGTTATACATGCCCTTTAAGATGATTTTGTATTTACAGTTTTAAATATATAGGCGGTCCCCTACTTAAGAACAACCGACTTACAGACGACCCCTGGTTACAAACAGACCTCTGGATGTTGGTAAATTACTGTACGTTAACCTTAGGCTACAATGAACAGCTATAACAGTTAAAAAAATATGTCTTCAATTAAGCTTTATTATAAATCCTGGTTCTTATGACAACCCAACATTTTTAAAATGCAATTGTCACAGAGACCAAACAAAATTGTCTGGAGTTACATTTATAAAATATATAGTTCCGACTTACATTCAAATTCAACAAATTCAACATGCAGCTATTAAATGCTCCGTTCTCTGCGGTGGATTCGGGTCTTCCGACGATTCACTAAAGCAGTTCCTCCAACGTCCACCAGGTGTCTGAAGTTCGCCGAGGTCCACCGGAGTTCACGATCCATTGCCGGGTGAAGGTAAGCGCGTGTCCAGCGGCACTTTTTTTTTTTTTAAAATGCCGCGGTTTTTCCGAATCCGTTGGGTTTTCGTTCGCCCACGCCCCCGATTTCCATTGCGTGCACGCCGGTGCCAATGCACCACAATCCGATCGCGTGCGCCCAAAAACCCAGGGCAATTCAGGGAAAATCGGCGCAAATCGGAAATATTCGGGTAAGACATCGGAAAATGCGAATCGGGCCCTTAGTAAATGACCCCCAATGCTTTTTGTAATATATAGCAACACATATACCTGGTACCCTACTGTTTACCTTGGTCAAGAAACAGACCATTATGGAAAATTTACTGAAATAAGAGAATTCCTGGAGGAATTTAAGGCATAATGCCATGGACTGAGGGTGGCATGAGTCCAATATCACTGGTACTGTATCTATTTGTGTCGGTGATCTAGTCTACAGATGAAGATTAATGTGTCGTACACTAGGATTTATGAACCTTGGGAATGCAATATGCTTAACACTAACCAGGTTATATTAGGTCACCTCTGTTGTAAGAGTTCGAGGAAAGGTTATTTTTAGAGACTTGAAGTTTGAAAAGTGAATGTCTCTTGTGATTTGTCTAATTTTACTAAATGGTACATGTTTTCAACAGCTGTCATATTATCTATTCTGAGTCTGTGAACTGATGAATATGATATATCTCTGCCTTCTACAAGTCTACTCAAATCATATACACTGGGAAGAAATTATGGATTCCATTGTTTGGAATGTTTTCACATATATTTTATAATAGGGGGAAAACTAGAAATTGTCACTTCTTTAAACTTTAGTTTGCATATGATCATGGCCGCTTAAGTCAGTAAAATTGGCAATATTTTAAAGGCCATACAGGTAAACATTAAGACTAGAGATGAGCGAACACTAAAATGCTCGGGTACTCGTTATTCGAGACGAACTTTTCCCGATGCTCGAGTGCTCGTCTCGAATAACGAACCCCATTGAAGTCAATGGGAGACTCGAGCATTTTTCAAGGGGACCAAGGCTCTGCACAGGGAAGCTTGGCCAAACACCTGGGAACCTCAGAAAAGGATGGAAACACCACGGAAATGGACAGGAAACAGCAGGGGCAGCATGCATGGATGCCTCTGAGGCTGCCTAATCGCACCATTATGCCAAAATTATGGGCAACAGCATGGCCATGACAGAGTGACAGAATGAAGTTAGATAGCATCTAAAACATCCAATAATTGACCCTGACACTATAGGGGACGGCATGCAGAGGCAGCGGCAGCAGGCTAGAAAGTGGCATGGCGACATACCGTAATTGGACTCAGGCTTCAAACCAATGGGTGTCAGAGAGGAACCAAAGGAGGTGAGCAAGAAGCGCTCAAATAATATCGGTACATGATAAAAGTTTGCCAGTATATTTTGTGGATTACACAGCAGGGTGGCGACAAAGTTAACATGGAAGCCATGAAAACAACCCAAAATTCTGCCTGACACAGCTCGTTTGATAAGGGGACCATGTATGCTTACAGTTCATGCCAGTCGCTGCACTGGCTGCCAGTCTCCTTTCGAATACAGTTTAAAATAATAATAACCCTCATCCATAAAGCTCTGTATAATGCTGCACCCCCCTACCTCTCCTCTCTTATCTCAGTCTATCGCCCAACCCGTGCTCTTAGATCCGCCAGTGATCTTAGATTAACCTCTACCCTAGTGCGGACCTCCCACTCGCGTCTCCAAGACTTCTCTAGAGCTGCACCAATTCTATGGAATGCTCTGCCCCGGACTATCAGACTAATACCTAACCTCCAAAGTTTCAAACGTGCTCTTAAAACCCATTTCTTTAGGCAAGCCTATAACACTCATTAACTGCATGAAGTTTTAACTCTTCTACTAACCCGTCCTGTGTCGTCCTCCCATCTGTTATCCAGCAACCAACAGGCACCAGACTTCTCTGCAGTCCCATTCACCCTGGACCTGGTATATAAGATGACGGCTGAGTGGTTCAAGCGACAGCAATTCCATTTATTATATTTTTTTCTATTCCCTAAGAAGAATGGCTTGACCATTAAATATTCTTTTACCTCGTGTTACCCCATCATCTTCATAAACCGTAAGCTCTGGCGAGCAGGGACCTCACTCCTGTTGTTCCATACAAATGTTGTGCTCTGTTACATTACATTTGTATTTGTTTCCTATGATTTGTAAAGCGCTACAGAATATGATGACGCTATATAAATAAAGATTATTATTATTATTATTATGGAGGCAGTGAACTAGTAGTAGATTAAAGGTGCTGCAACTATGTTAGTTGGATCTTGGGATGGAGCTGGCGCTCTGCAGCCAGGCGAGCTTTCGCCAATCCAAGCCCCTGTCTCTAGGCTACTCCCCAAACAGCACTTCTAAGAACCTTTTGTATAAGATCAAGTGTAGTAGCGTTCTTATAAGTTTAGGATATGGCGGGTGAGGGGAATGTAAACAGATGCGCAAGAAGCGCTGAAATAATATCCCTAAATGGTAAAAGTTTGCAAGTATATTTTGTGGATTACACAGCAGGGTGGCGACAAAGTTAACAACTTTGATGTGGAATGCCCTGTAATAGCTCTTGGGCGGTGTGCCTTTTATCGCCTAGGCTCAGCAGTTTCAGCACCGCCTGCTGTCGCTTAGCGACGGCACTGCTGCTGTGCCTAGAGCTACCGACTGATGGCGCCATGCCCACGGATGGTAATTCGGAGGAGGTGGAGGAGGGGTGGGAGGAGGTATAGTAGGCCTTTGAGACCTGGACCGAGGTAGGCCCCGCAATTCTCTGCGTCGGCAGTATATGACCAGCCCCAGGGTCAGACTCGGTCCCAGCCTGCACCAAGTTAAGTGTAGTAGCGTTCTTATAAGTTTGGGATATGGCGGGTGAGGGGAATGTAAACAGATGCGCAAGAAGCGCATGATGCGCATGGAGCTGGCGCTCCGCTGCCAGGCGAGCTTTCGCCAATCCAAGCCCCTGTCTCTAGGCTACTCCCCAAACAGCACTTCTAAGAACCTTTTGTATAAGATCAAGTGTAGTAGCGTTCTTATAAGTTTAGGATATGCCGGGTGAGGGGAATGTAAACAGATGCGCAAGAAGCGCTGAAATAATATCCCTAAATGGTAAAAGTTTGCCAGTATATTTTGTGGATAACACAGCAGGGTGGCGACAAAGTTAACAACTTTGATGTGGAATCCATGAAAACAACCCAAATTTCTGCCTGACACACCTCGTTTGATAAAGGGACGATGTATGGAGGCAGCTATATGGACGACTTTTGGAGGTAGCAATGGAGACAACGTGTGGAGGCTGCTATGGAGACAATTTAATTTGGATAGTGCCTGTATGTGGCAGTCCCAAACATTTTTCAAACCAGAGGAGCAGGTAGGTGGCCCTCCAGTAAAATGGAATAGATTGAGTGCCTGTATGTGGCAGTCCCAAAAATTTTTCAAACCAGAGGAGCAGGTAGGTGGCCCTCCAGTAAAATGGAATAGATTGAGTGCCTGTATGTGGCAGTCCCAAAAATTTTTTAAAACAGAGGACCGGGTAGGTGGCCCTCCAGAAAAATGGAATAGATTGAGTGCCTGTATGTGGCAGTCCCAAAAATTTTTCAAACCAGAGGAGCAGGTAGGTGGCCCTCCAGTAAAATGGAATAGATTGAGTGCCTGTATGTGGCAGTCCCAAAAATGTTTCAAACCAGAGGAGCAGGTAGGTGGCCCTGCAGTAAAATGGAATAGATTGAGTGCCTGTATGTGGCAGTCCCAAAAATTTTTCAAACCAGAGGAGCAGGTAGGTGGCCCTCCAGTAAAATGGAATAGATTGAGTGCCTGTATGTGGCAGTCCCAAAAATGTTTCAAACCAGAGGAGCAGGTAGGTGGCCCTGCAGTAAAATGGAATAGATTGAGTGCCTGTATGTGGCACTCACAAAAATTGTTTCAAACAGAGGACCGGGTAGGTGGCCCTCCAGAAAAATTAAATGCATGAAGTACTATAGCAAGAGCCAGTGGGCCCTGTCAAAAAATAGCCATTTTCCTCTGCTTTACTGTACAAAGAGGAGGAGAAGGAGGAAAATGAGGAGGAGGAGGAGTGGATCAATTATTCAGGTTGAGCTTCCTTCACCTGGTGGAGATTGGAAATTCTGAGAAATCCAGCCTTTATTCATTTTAATAAGCGTCAGCCTGTCAGCGCTGTCAGTCGACAGGCGTGTACGCTTATCGGTGATGATGCCACCAGCTGCACTGAAAACCCGCTCGGACAAGACGCTAGCGGCAGGGCAGGCAAGAACCTCCAAGGCGTACAGCGCCAGTTCGTGCCACATGTCCAGCTTTGAAACCCAGTAGTTGTAGGGAGCTGTGTGATCATTTAGGACGATGGTATGGTCAGCTACGTACTCCCTCACCATCTTTCTGTAAAGATCAGCCCTACTCTGCCGAGACTGGGGACAGGTGACAGTGTCTTGCTGGGGTGACATAAAGCTGGCAAAAGCCTTGTAAAGCGTACCCTTGCCAGTGCTGGACAAGCTGCCTGCTCGCCTACTCTCCCTCGCTACTTGTCCCGCAGAACTACGCACTCTGCCGCTAGCGCTGTCAGAAGGGAAATACTGTTTCAGCTTGTGCACCAGGGCCTGCTGGTATTCATGCATTCTAACACTCCTTTCCTCTGCAGGGATGAGAGTGGGAAGATTTTGCTTGTACCGTGGGTCCAGGAGAGTGAACACCCAGTAATCGGTGCTGGAATAAATTCTTTGAACGCGAGGGTCACGGGATAGGCAGCCTAGCATGAAATCTGCCATATGCGCCAGAGTACCAACGCGTAAGAATTCACTCCCCTCACTGGCCTGACTGTCCATTTCCTCCTCCTCCAACTCCTCTTCTTCTGCCCATACACGCTGAACAGTGAAGGACTCAACAATGGTCCCCTCTTGTGTCTCGCCAACATTCTCCTCCTCTTCCTCCTCATCCTCCTCCACCTCCACCTCCTCCGATATGCGCTGAGAAACAGACCTGAGGGTGCTTTGGCTATCAACAAGGGAATATTCTTCCCCTGTCTCTTGTGACGAGCGCAAAGCTTCCGACTTCATGCTGACCAGAGAGTTTTTCAACAGGCCAAGCAGCGGGATGGTGAGGCTGATGATGGCGGCATCGCCACTGACCATCTGTGTTGACTCCTCAAAGTTACTCAGCACCTGACAGATATCAGACATCCACGTCCACTCCTCATTGTAGACTTGAGGAAGCTGACTGACCTGACTACCAGTTCTGGTGGAAGTTGACATCTGGCAGTCTACAATCGCTCTGCGCTGCTGGTAAACTCTGATAACATGGTCAGTGTTGAATTCCACCTCGTGGGCACGTCGCACAACAGTCGGTGAGCGGGCAGTTGGAGGCGGCGCTGCGCTGCCCTGAGAGTGGCAGCATCTGGGCTGGACTTCCTGAAATGCGCACAGATGCGGCGCACCTTCGTGAGCAAATCAGACAGATTGGGGTATGTCTTGAGGAAACGCTGAACTATCAGATTTAACACATGGGCCAGGCATGGCACATGTGTCAGTCTGCCGAGTTGCAGAGCCCCCACCAGGTTACGGCCGTTGTCACACACAACCATTCCCGGCTTGAGGTTCAGCGGTGCCAGCCACAGATCAGTCTGCGCCGTGATGCCCTGTAATAGCTCTTGGGCGGTGTGCCTTTTGTCGCCTAGGCTCAGCAGTTTGAGCACCGCCTGCTGTCGCTTAGCGACGGCACTGCTGCTGTGCCTAGAGCTACCGACTGATGGCGCCGTGCCCACGGATGGTAGTTCGGAGGAGGAGGTGGAGGAGGGGTGGGAGGAGGAGGAGGAGGCATAGTAGGCCTGAAACACCTGGACCGAGGTAGGCCCCGCAATCCTCGGCGTCGGCAGTATATGAGCAGCCCCAGGGTCAGACTCGGTCCCAGCCTCCACCAAGTTAACCCAATGTGCCGTCAGCGATATATAGTGGCCCTGCCCGGCAGCACTCGTCCACGTGTCCGTGGTCAGGTGGACCTTGTCAGAAACGGCGTTGGTCAGGGCACGGATGATGTTGTCTGACACGTGCTGGTGCAGGGCTGGGACGGCACATCGGGAAAAGTAGTGGCGGCTGGGGACCGAATACCGAGGGGCGGCCGCCGCCATGAGGTTGCAAAAGGCCTCGGTCTCTACTAGCCTATAGGGCAGCATCTCCAGGCTAAGCAATCTGGAGATGTGCACATTAAGGGCTTGGGCGTGCGGGTGGGTTGCACTATATTTGCGTTTCCGCTCCAGCGTCTGGGGTATGGAGAGCTGAACGCTGGTGGATGCTGTGGAGGATCGTGGAGGCGACGATGGGGTTTTTGTGGCAGGGTCCTGGGCAGGGGGCTGACTAGCAGCTGACACAGGGGAAGGAGCAGTGGTGTGCACGGCCGGAGGTGAACGGGCTTGTTGCCACTGAGTGGGGTGTTTAGCATTCATATGCCTGCGCATACTGGTGGTAGTTAAGCTAGTAGTGGTGGAACCCCTGCTGAGCCTGGTTTGGCAAATGTTGCACACCACAGTCCGTCGGTCATCCGGTGTTTCCTTAAAGAACCTCCAGACTTCTGAAGATCTAGCCCTCGCCGCAAGAGCCCTCGCCACGGGAGCTTCACTAGTTGACACATTTGGCGCTGATGCACCAGCTCTGGCCCTGCCTCTCCGTCTGGCCCCACCACTGCCTCTTCCAACCTGTTCTGGTCGAGGACTCTCCTCCGTCTCAGAAGCACTGTGTTCACCCGGCCTCTCAACCCAGCTTGGGTCTGTCACCTCATCATCCTCCGATCCCTCAGTCTGCTCCCCCCTCGGACTTCCTGCCCTGACAACAACTTCCCCACTGTCTGACAACCGTGTCTCCTCATCGTCGGACACCTCTTTACACACTTCCACTACGTCAAGAAGGTCATCATCACCCACAGACTGTGACTGGTGGAAAACCTGGGCATCGGAAAATTGCTCAGCAGCAACCGGACAAGTGGTTTGTGACTGTGGGAAGGGTCCAGAAAACAGTTCCTCAGAGTATGCCGGTTCAAATGCCAAATTTTCCTGGGAGGGGGCAGACTGGGGGGGAGGAGGCTGAGGTGCAGGAGCTGGAGGAGTGGCGATTTCGGTGACATGGGTGGACTGCGTGGAAGACTGACTGGTGGTGGACAAATTGACAAGAACTGTAAATGCACTAGCACTTGTTTCATCTCCCAGTATATTCTATGTATTGTTGTTTGTGCATACCATTATATAAATTAGATATATTAACATGAACACTCCCCTTCATCCAGGTATAAGACTTTTCATTGCTTTATCCATTTAACCCTTATTATGTCCCCATGGAAAATGAAGTGTCCTTTTGTGATACTCTCACTACCTTCATAATATGATTCTGCTGCTATTGTATACATTTAATAAAGATAAATACAGTTTTAAACATATGTGCTTTTTGAATTGGCTTAGCTGTCTTAGTAGTTTGTATGTTCTCTCCATGTTTGTGTTGGTTTATTCCGGGTCCTCCGTTTTCCTCCCACACTCCAAAACATATTGGTAGGGTGATTAGGTTGTGAGCCCCATTATTATAAGGAATGGAGTAAATGAAGACGAGGAGATGTATTATGTTGACATAACTAACAATATTTATAGACATTGGGGCAGATTTATCAAGCTGTCTGAAAGTCAGAATATTTCTAGTTGCCCATGGCAACCAATCACAGCTCAGCTTTCATTTTACCACTGCTCATGAATATTTTAAAGGGGAGCTGTGATAGGTTGCCATGGGCAACTAGAAATATTCTGACTTTCAGACAGCTTGATAAATCTGCCCCATTGTGTTTTGTTTCCTTTCAGATTTGTGACCCCTAAGTTGGTGTTACCATTTTTAGTATTGTAATGTTGATTCTTGTATCGTGTATGACTGTCAGGTTCTAATTAAGACCTTCTTTCAGTTGATCTAAATGTGCACCACAGTTTTTTGGGCACACAGACAATTTTTGACATGACCATGCCCTTTTAAAGATACCACAACCCCTTCCAGAGCCCTCCCCATAGTTGGACTAGTAGGAAAAGTGTCATAAAGTGTCTAAAAGACTTGATAAATGTGGCAGAAGACATGTTTTTTTATGTAAATGAAGCCAGAAGACTGGTCAAAGTGGATTAATACATTCCCCCCAAAAATGGTTGATGTTTTTGTCATCCATTTATATGGGGTATAGTATAATGCCCTTTTCAGGACTTTCAGGATTAAGAAGATTGTGTAAGGACTTTTTGCATGGACAAGTTGTAGGTTTTATTGGTTACATTCTGGGTTACATATAACTTATTGATTAATGTAAAACATTTACAGTTTTTCTTAATATTTAGAAGAATTTGTTGAATAAAAGCATGTTCTAAATTTTTAAATTATTTTTTATATATTTATTTTTGGAGGGGCAGGGATTTTTGTTCCCCAGGGGGACTAGAATCTACAATACGTTTAGCTCTCATATAATGTTTTAGAATGCATACATATTTTTTGACTGTAAGACCAATGCAATCCACAGACTGAAAACATAGGTATTTCATCTTACGGGTATTATCAGAGCTAAATCTATGTGACAATGAGATGTAGGCTATAGAATACAGAGGTTTCCACTGATTTACACTGGTTTACACTAAATAACTCCTTTACCATGCCATGCATGACTGAAGCAAAAGGTGTCATAGGGATACAGCAAGGCTAGCAACATAGGGAGCAACTTGCTCCAAAATGCATTGGGGGTCATTTATCTTGAGTCACAACATTTGGGTGTGTCATTTTCTACTTTTTTGTGTTTTCAACTTATTTCATTTATCGTAAAGGGTTTTTTTTTTTGAAGTTGCACAAAATTCTTATGCAACCCCCTTCTAAACTTTTTCCTATGCCTTTTTAAACTGGAGTTTATTTGTGCTAACATTGCATCATTTTACCACAATTAGCACCAAAAATATGACTTTTTTATATGTCCACATCTAGATTTAAAAAAAATATAACTTTGCTTGGCGAGTAGGGAAGTTGCAAAGTTTTGCGCAAAGATAAGCCTAAGTTGAATGACTCCCATATGTATCAAAAGAGTTTGTGGTATTGTGGAGAGAAACACTTGGCCAAATTAACACCAAAAGGTACCCAATTGTGCCAACATTTTAATACTTTTTTAAACTAAACTACAACAACCACTTTACTTCTAAAATTGCACAAACTTTTATATACTACAGTATTACTAAAGCTGCTCCAGAGTGTTTACTATGTAAATTTACGTCTTCCCATAAGTCGGAAGCAAGACTTATAAGACTTTGCTGATATATACCAAATTAGGTCTAGATCTGCAATAAGTGTTATATAAAATATTAACGCTTATCAACTCAAAGCTCAGAAAAATCTCTCTTATTTACCGACTCTAGCTGCTGCTACTATATGTGCGCCTGTCGCTTGTGTCAATGTGATTTCTTCAAAGCCCCAGCCATTGAATGAAGGAACTGGTTCATCACTGATTGGAAGCTTGGATTTTATTGCCACAGTAAAAGGTCTGACACAAAACTTTCTTCAAAATACAAATATGTAAAAATCATATGTAAAATGAAATAGGATCTATTGCTGCAAGATATCTCTTTAGTTTTGGTCATGGATTGCATCTTATCTTTCATGGGAAGTAAAATGAACCTTATTGGGCTTAATATAAGGGCATCAAAGCATGATTGAGTTTCTTCAGAACAGCAAATAAAATGAAATAGAGCAAATTACAAGACATTTTTGTAAATTTTCTTTGAGAACATCTTGCTGAATTTTAGAACAGTGTACTAACCTGGACAAGTCAATAGATGAGAGGAGAAAATGAGTATCTTGGAAAGCTGCTTTACCAATGTAAAATCACAAAAATTATCCTTGAATGTAATTTAATGTAATGTATTTGTAAGTTTAATTTCTGTGCAGACTACATGTTGAAGGTAGGACCTATACTTTCAAAAGATTAACAGCCACCTTGATATGTATACTATTGAGTATATTAGGGGAAATTTACTATGCCTTGTCCAACAGTTTTCTTTTTTTGGTATTTCAACCCACACACCACTTTATCTTAACGTCGAACTGTCTGGAGATGGGTGAGCCCAAATGTGGACCCCAGCCCACTCTACTGTATTTACTATAGTTTCCTTTAGAAAACCTGTGGAGACTACAGCTGTATTCGACTTACCAGTGGTTTCACTCTGGCGAACGAATGCCCTCTGGATTTACTAAGAGGCGATGGCTTCTTAGTATACCTATGCTGGTGGAGAGGGGAATAAAGACTGTCATTCAAATCAGCAGTCTTAATAATTTCCCCTAATTTAGTTGAAACTTTAAACCTTAAAGGAACTAAACATGATTTACATATTATATATATATATATATATATATATATATATTATATATATATATATATATATTCATACCTTTGCACATTTACTTATGTTACTACGTTTGTGTAAACGTAGACAAAATGGGAGGAATTTTTGCAGATGGAGCACCAGTCTTAATTGGCCTTAGTCGGCCTTCTGCCAACATACTAAAACCCAGATTACTAAATGCAATACAAACCCTGTGTGTGAAAGTGGTCTCAGCTCATATCTATCATATCTTGAATCATATTGATCAGAGCTTGAATGCCAGAAAACTGTCATACAAACCTTGGAATAGGCGCAATTCTTGGTGTATCGCTGGGAATGTGCCTATTTTTCCCTTTCAGGCACCACCACGCCAAGTTAGCTGTACGTGCTTGCCCCCAAAGACCAGAGCTGCATTGTGGGAAGTGAGGGCAATGTGAAAGATGCAATATATACTGGCAGATGATGTCACAGGTGGCAGGCCCTGTCCCTCAATTTTGCTGACTGTACATTTTTTTTTAGAACTGAAAAAAGATTGTCAAAAAATATGCTAAATATTGCCTGAGAGACAAAATACTTAGAGGAATGATTCCCAGGGACACCTGGAGTGGATTTGTTTTGCTCAGAACGGCAGTTACGATTTAATACGGCTTATTCACACAGGAAAGTTCATTGCATTAACTGGTTGACGCCATAAGACAATATACATTGTCCTAATTAGTGGGCCATTGCCACATTAGAAAACTGTATATAGTTCTCCAGATCACACTGGCACGCTGACAAGTCAATACAAACAGAGGAAGTTGCCTAATACAGGTCAAAACCTAAAGGACAAAGTGGTACAAAATGACTAGGCAAAATTGATAGTCAAAAATACAGACAAAGGGTTAAGATACCAGAATACAGAGAGATAGAATAACACAGCTAGCCAAGTACTAGACTATAATAGGTAAAGAGTACTGATGACAAGACCTTATGTAAGAATCCATAGCCTGGTCTGGAAAGTGATTGAACCAGTACTCAGACAGGATGGCAATGGGAGTGAAGATTCTGTCAATCACATCAGGTTAACTGTTAGCGAACCAGATCAGTCTGCAGGAGACATGTGTGTTGCAAATCAGTCAAGGTTGCCAGGAGAGTGAATACCGCTGAATGAAATAAACTGAGACTATACTATCAGCGCATCTTAATATGTACCTTACATACGAAGGATGACGCAGGCAGAGATGTAACGCCAATTTATATGGAGACATTAGATACGGTTGTATATCATAAACACTGGTAGTTTGTGTAAAGAGAATGAAAGTGAGATGATGTTAGGGAATGTAGTGGGCCTGAAGGGATTAATTTTTAGAAACGTATTTTTTGTTATTTGGTATGTGGGTAAATAACATGTATTATCCAATACCTTTACTTAGGCGTTGCAATAGACATTGGATTCAAGACTTTTCATGTTCTGTATAATCATTAATTTTTACCATAACTGTTATTTTATTATATTGAAAAACAGGAGGATAGCCAACAAGAGTCTTGTTATGCATCACACATTTCTTAACTTTTTATTTGCTGTAAAAACAATTGAGATTTGTTATGTGCTACATAGGGGAAAAAAACCTGTGTATTCTGAAGGCATGTATGCAGCTTCATAAATTATGATCTTGCCAAAACGCATATTTTTATAATCCCTTTGTCCTTCTGAGAAGTACACCCACTTTGAGCTCAGCAAAACAAATATATTTCCCATCTTTGTTTAGTGTGTAATTTGTAGGATATGTGGGATAGACATGCCATGTGCTGCCTATGTTTGTCCATGGATTGGTGAGAACATAAATGTATGTATGTGTGTACACTGTTTAATGTAAACTTTCCATGTTTCAATTGCATGTTTTTATTTAAAAGCAGAAAAAACACAAGCGCTGCTGTGAAGTTGACTACGATCAGATTTATTTAAAGTAAATATTTTCCAGTCATTTCCTCTGCCTTGACATGAAATAGCAATAAAATTCTCATAATAAGACTCTTAACGAGAGCAAGTAACCTGATCCAAGATGTCTGGTGAGTGAATACTGGCATATAAGCCTTTTCTAAAAATGACCTTACCTTACGTTACTATTATAATTGATACAATAATGCAACATGAATGATCATTTAAAAATGTTTTCATACATGAACCTACTATAAAATATCATTGTTAGCTTCTCAGTCAGCCTACAGTATTTAATGTAAACATCATAATGGAAATATACAGTATATATATATATATATATATATATATATATATATATATATATATATACTACACACATATATATATGTTACTATATACTATATATATTACAATAGATGGGCATGTTATATGGAGTCATTATTATCCCCCTAGGTAGGCCAGATGGTCAGATCATTGTGCTTCGTTCTTGTGGGTCACCCACTCTGCTATCGGGAGTTTGATAATGCTGTTGGATTGTAAATATGGCTCAGTTATTACATCCCCACTTTTCGTCCTAAATATGGTAGGGAGAGGAGAAGTCCATGTAACAACAGCATTTGTTTGTGAATAGTGATAAGTTTGCTGTGAAAAGAAATTCCATAATGAACTCTTTTATCTACAACGTAGAGGTGCTGTTGGCTGATTTACAGTAATTGATCTCAGGAACCAGGGGTAGTGTACCCACTGAACCACTGCGGACGATGACGTAAGCCGACACCTGGGGTTGGAGTCTAAGTAGCACCTGGTTTTCACCAGAGCCCGCCGCAAAGCGGGTTGGACTTGCTGTGGCACGGTCCACCAGGCCACTCCACAGCCATGACTTTGTCCACTGTGGCAGCCAAGGCGAAGTACAAAGTCATATAGCAGAATTGTAGTCGGGGACAGGCAGAAGGTAAGGACAGGCAGCACAGGATCAGAGTTGGGGACATAGCGGAAGGTCAGGACAGGCAGCACGGGATCTAAGTCAATAACGCAACTGGAGTCCCAAAGGTAATAAGCATTTTTTAAGGCTTTGAGGCACAAAGATCCGGCAGAGGTCATAGGAAGAGGCTGGCTATTTAACAGGTCAACGGCTGGCAAGCGGCAATTATCAGAGCACTGGCCCTTTAAATTTCACAGAGCCCTAGGAGACGTGTAAAAGTGCCGAGCCGCGGAAGACTTCACTGGAACCCAGAGAGGTAAGTGAGGCAGAGGGGCACACGGGTGTGCCTGCGACCTGAGACAGGGGTACCCGGGACAATTGAACTGTGACCATAGACCATAGGGCTTAACCAGAAATGGCCTGTAATATTCTAGATCTCTGAAAAAAAAACTTATCTGAGCCTGAATTATTGTCAAAAACATAGCATATTGTTAGAGTCAGTTTAAGGCTGCATTCACACTGCCGTATGGGGGACATTTATACGGACGACGTATATACGGCCTATATACGTCCCCCATAGAGGGCAATGGGCGCATGGTGCCCTACGGTATATGTCCTATCTTTTCTCGGCATTCGGCACCATGCACGATGGGCCTCTATGGAGAAGGGCGGGGGTGAGCAGCCTCTCTAACGGCGGTGTGAATGTAGCCTAAATCCAGTACTAACGGGACCTTATAGCTGACAGATACCATATACTGTGGTTATAAACTTTCATAAAAGAGCATGAATACATAATTCCCAGAAGCTTCAAATAAAAAAGTTATCATAAAAACTATAATGAAGTACCAAGTATCAGAACTTTTGGACTGTTGAATGCCAAAATAAGAGAATTTTTCACCTTTAACTTATAATATCTGTATACACTATTTTGGTCGTGGTGTATGTGGAATTTTTACATTATCCAACATTTCTGTAAATCTACTTCACACCAGGACCACCCATACGACAACAGAGAGCCTAATTGAAACTGTCTATTGTCAGATGGGTGGCCCTGGGCAGGAACAGACAGCCTGGCTCCACCCATTTTATAGAAAAATAATGCCATTGATTACTCCGATTACATTACATAACAGTTACTGAGAGTTTTCATCATTTCTTGTCAGATATTGGTAGACTGCTATAAGACATGCTTGCCAGAGAATGTCCCTGCCACAGTAGGAAATGACATTTGTTAAACAATGATGCACTAACTTTATAAAATTGTACTTTCTTTTTACATAACTTTACAATAAACGACAGTTTTTAACATTTGCTGTCATAAAGGGGCAGAATTGGAAACTCTAAATAATTTCAAGGGGTCAATTTTAATCCATTTGAGAAAATCTTTGATCTTTTCAAATTTGTATAAGACACCTAAATTATGGCGCAGCGAAGAGTGAAATTTCAGGTTTTTTTACAACAGTTCAGTCTATAATTTACAGCTCATATTACATACATCTTAATTAAACACTTCACCATCATGATTGACAACATCATTACGCAACTCGGTCACACAAAAAAAGTTGTTTTTGACACAGGAAAGTCAAACTTTTACTCAGCAGAGTGGCAGTATGGACAAACAAACGGCAAGCCTCGTGGCTTGAGAAAGCGCCAGTCTGGCACAAAGCGGCCCGTCGCTTGCCCCGATATGATGTTTGTCCGTACTGCCACTGTTAAATAACGCATTCGGTGCGTGCCGCTTCACTATTTTCTACATGGATAATTGGATGATCTGTATTTGGACTTAGAACAGGGCACCTACGATGCGTAGCCCGTGGTTTGTGTGGAAAGAGCATTTTTGGACGGGGGTAACCCACTGTGGTAGTGCCGGTATTGTTCTCACTGTTTTGATTACTTTAAGGGGTTATGCCACAAAACAATTGACTACAAAAAGCTGTCAAAGAGGTTAAAATATTTCAAAAATCTATTTGTAATGGTTACCTGGAATTAAACATACCTTTCTATTTGTTATTATGATGCTTGTTCAGCCTCTATTCTGCTCCACACAGAAGCAGATGTGGGAGGGGCCAGGCACATGCACAGCACTGACAGCGGCAGTTATTGCACAACTCACTGCTACAGAGCGCCCAGCCTTCAGAGTCTCCTTCCACCTGCCGTGCTCAAATAGTCCCTGCATTTACTGATCCAATAGAAGTCCAATAGAAATGTGTCATACGCCCCATGTTAAAAGTGCAACAAAAAAAGTTGGTGCAGTCAAAGCAGTGCAGGGGGCACCAGATTCATGAAGAACGTGCGCCAGAAATCATGAATCTGGCGCCCCCTGCACACTACACAGGACACTGCACATAGTACACATGTACTATGTATTCTCACAGCATCATGGTCGGTCAGGCTGACATGCATGGCGGAAGTCTAGGTGGGTGCAGGGGAGGCAAACCCCCCGGTGTATCGTCACTCCAAAGTGACACTTACCCCTGAGGAAGTCACTTCGAAGTGAGGATATGCATGGAGTTTGCCGTCCCTGCATTTTTCCACACCTCCGACATATTTACACTTAGGTCCGCGTGACCTAACATAATGCTGTGAGAATACATTGTTTTGCTCTACTTGTATGCACTGATTGTACAAAATTAGGTGCATTAGCATGGACCTTTTGTTGTTTTTATGATTTTAATAATAAACTTTTGTATTTTTGTATGTTATTTGGGGCCGTTAATTGCATCTTTCTGTGTATTTTGTAAGGAATTGCAACTAAATCACGAGATAGATAGATATTTATGAGATAGATAGATGGATATGTGATAGATAGATAGATAGATATGAGATGGATGGATGGATAGATAGATATGAGGTAGATAGATAGATAGATAGATAGATAGATAGATAGATAGATAGATAGATAGATAGATATGTGATAGATAGATATGAGATGGATGGATGGATAGATAGATGACAGGTGATAGATAGATAGATAGATAGATAGATAGATAGATAGATAGATAGATAGATAGATAGATAATAGGACTTGGATAGTTCTTTAGCTACTTCCCTGCTAGTCAGGGACAGGGGCCCCTTTGCAGGAGAGCAGGGTAGCATGAGGGACAGTGAATGGTGGAGAGTACAGGAGGAGGACTGCATCAGGAGAGGTCAGAGCTCAGCCTGTTACTTGTGTTATCTCTGCAGCCTCCTGTGTGACCTAATGGTGAAGGGAAGAAAGGGCTGCTATAACTCATGTTAGGGGAGGACTCCTCTGTGCAGCAGATAGTCATGTCTGGCTGCAGTTACCTTGTATCTGCTGCTGGAAGCTCCTGTGGAGCTGGTAATCAGTGGCCATCACAGCACAATATCTGCCCCTCCTCTCTCACTTCCTATTGGCTGCAGTGTGTCAGCTGATCTCTCAGTGTGGAGAGGAGCTGTGAGTCCGTGGAGTGATCTGTAGTGCAGAGCAGCTGCTGACTCCTTGTGCGCAGACTCGGCCAGATCAGCTGTTGCTCAGGACGGGACACAGCTACCAGCAGGGGGCGCCAGCAACCAGGACAAAAGGAGTTATCTTTGTAACGCTGCAGATTTTGTAATAAGTGTAAATGGTTAAAGTACTTGTCACAATGCATTGGACCCAATTACAGCCATTTGCTATGGTGACACAACCCCTTTAAAGGGAAAACCAGAAAAAGGGCTCCTGATGACAGGTTCCCTTTAACCACCAAAGGCCTGAACTGTTGACATATGACCAGTAGAGATCATGAATTTATGCTATCTGTGGTACATTCTGACTTTCCTATCAACATAATACACCACACAATCTGAATTTGTCAGATATGGCTATGTTTTTTTCCCTACTTAGTGATCCAGTTTTTTCCCACTATAGTCTTGCCTTTCTGTTTCTCTTAGACAAGAATCGTAACCAAACTGGTTGTCTGAGCTAAGGGACAATGGGGGGGATTTATCAAGAGCTGCCATATTGTGCACCAGATCTTAATGTCCCAACCCATCTTGCGCATCACACAGGATATACAAAGAGGCTCCCCCACCTGGTGTAGAATGCCGCTATAACCTTTGTCAGGATGTCACACAAGCTGTAGCTATTGTAGCTTGGCAAGGAGGTAATGTAAGGTGAAAAAAAGCTGCAATTCCTAGCCTTGCTCTAGGAATTGTAACTTTATGAAGGTTTATACAACAGTACAAACCTTGATAAATACTGACTGGTTAGTTTAAGAAACAGTGTAGTAATTTTATGGATTGTACATGGCTACAGTCACAATTTATATACAGGGAAGCTTCAATCATGAAGAGGCAGGTGTATCAAAAATTGGAGGTGTAAAAGTAATTGACTATTATCAAAAATGGTGCAATCAACTCATTAACCTTTAACGGTTAATATTCTACCAGGGGAAGACCTAAAGACTAGTGGTCACAAGCTGTGTAGGATGAGAACTGACATACTAATCCCCCAGTCTTCTTGTATCACTGATTGCATGATGTAAATGGCCAGGAAAGAGTCAATATAATGACACTTGATTTTTTCAGGGATTGAGAGAAGTCAGCATTTGAAGCCCAACTACTAATAAACCATATACATATAAAAATAGTAATAGAAATCTGTCTGGATTTTAGGTTTCAGTTAACACTTGTGTTCATCAGGCTCTGTTAGTATATGGGGATTTTGCACATCATCTATTACAATGTGCAAATCATCATGGGGAGCGACAATCGGAGCCAAGATGGCGGTGCCCACGCGCCTCCGGCTCGTAATACCGCCAACAGCCTTTCCGGCAGTGTTAGCGACGGGTGTTTGCTTCATTGTGAAGCAAACACCCGGTGAGTATGAAGAAGGCTCAGCCCGTGAGCCCGCTTCATACTCCCCCTACGAAACAAGACGTACAGGTACATATTTTTGAGCTAAGGGGTTAATAATGGAAATAATACTGCAGCCTACTTCTGAGTATAACAAAAGCATAACAGACAGTTATGGAAGGTCCATTTAAGTCAATGGGGAATGAAAGACCTTCTGTTCACCTTATTTTTTTGTTTCTGTTCACATCCCCCAAAATGGAAAGTGTAATGGAAACGCCTGATACAGGTGGGAACTGGCCTTAGGTTGACATAAAAATCTATTGATTTTATGGGCACCAAGTAAAGTCATTACTATGGCAATTTTCCAAGACCATTTTTCTTCACTTCTGGGATGTAGTAAGAACTGTGTTTTTTCTGTATTCATATTGCAGAAAATACAAAATCATAATCTTCTAGAAAATGCATACAAATGCGTAGTCTCTGTAAGATAATAAATCCAAATCATGTTGTAGAGAGGAGATGTATTGATTACTATTCAATATACAAATGCCTAGTGGCAGGATACATCTGTAATGTGAAATTGTCATTGTATTTCCTCCTTCCAGGGAGACAACTGCCCTATGGACAATTAACAAACTTAAAGGAAATACCCTCCTTCTTCGCTACTCCCTCTGCACTCTTCCCCCCTCCTTCCCCTTCCCAATCTGATGGCAGCACAGGAGTATGGGCCAGATTCTTGAAGACAAGTGCCAGAAATCCTGTTGTTCGTAAATGTGCCCCATACTTTGGCCAGTGCTCCACAGTAACACTTCTGCATTCGCACAAGTCACAATAAAACCAAGCCAGATCCACTGATGCTATATAATATGAAAACTGTTATATAGTATTTGTTGCACAGCTATTATAAGTTCCGGCAACAAGGCCGGGACTTACAATCAGTCTTCTATGTGGGGGGCACTGCATCCTAGCACTATGAGCCCATAGAGGAACAGTTGGCTCATCTGTAAGTAGATGAGCTCCGGAACCCAACAGCAGCAGGAGAAAGATACCACTACAGAGAAGGAGGGGGACACATCAAGTGGCTCTGGAGGAGAGCAGTGTAGTGCAAGCACAGATTGATGCTTGCAGCTTGGGCAGTGTCCAGCCAGGAGGAGAGCAGATCAGAGACGTGTCCCCTTCTATTCCCTTCCTGAAGCTGCTGTCTGCATTAGCATTAACCCCCTGGTGTCTGGCATGTGGTGGCCACAGCCCTCAGAGCCCAGCATGTGGTGGCCACAGCCCTCAGAGCCTCGCATGTGGTGGCCACAGCCCTCAGAGCCTCGCATGTGGTGGCCACAGCCCTCAGAGCCCAGCATGTGGTGGCCACAGACCTCAGAGCCTCGCATGTGGTGACTACCTTGCAAAGGTGGCTCATTTTATCTAATTTTGGACCTCATTTCCTGCTGTTGTCTGTGAGGGTGTGTTCACACGTAACAGCAACGCATGTGTTTTCAAACAGATCAGGGCAGCTGAGCAGCGGATATTTGCCTGATTGCATAGCTGTTAACATTGTGTTTACAAAATGAAAGTAAAACTGTTTCAAATCAGCCAAACGCTTGTTAAACATGCAATAACGCATGCGTTTTCAGAGCATTTAAAAATACACCAAGAATGGACCAAGTTGGCACCATGTGACCACACTCTTAGAAATGCATTGTGAACAACGGGGTGAGTTGCAACATTGTTTACATGCCAAACACTTCGGGGGAATGGGGGAGGGGGATTAATCAAATTTGTTTTGTAGCTGTTTTGCTAAGTTTGGCAAGTTTGTTTTTTGGTTATGTTTCCAGATGTGGATGTCTGAAAAAATGGCAAATCTTTGTACAATCACAGTGAAAAATCACAGATTTTTGCACAGTTTTTGCACATTTAAACAGTCCAGAGCAGGCATAGAAAGGGTTTGCTTAAGCACTTAAGACTTTTGTGTGACTTTTCTGACAAAAGTCCCACAAAACCAAAAGACGCAGTTGCCTCAATTATCAACCAGTAAGGCTGCTGTCAGATGGAATCAAAATGCACTGGGGCCATGGGCGATTGCATAAGTGTTTCTATGCAAATACATGCAATTGGCAACCAGTACCTGGTGTCTTATATTGCGTGAATGCAAGACAGGTGGTGTTGATTAAACAGGTCATTGACATTAACTGAATAAGGGAATTTAATTTGGAAGGGGAAACTTCTTCAATATTCAATGTGAAACTGCACCTAAATCAACATCAAAACTGATTGCGATTTTGCATTTTTAACTTCAATGAAGGTACACTTATGAGGTTCTTCTGGAGCTGAAGTGTGTATTATCATTTATGAGGTTCTGCGGCAGCTATGGGAGTCAATTCTAATGTTCTGTAGCATCTGAGATATAGATTTTGAGGTTCTGCGGCAGCTATGGGTATCAATTATAATGTTCTGTAGCATCTGATGTATAGATTATGAGGTTCTACGGCAGCTATGGATGTGGTTTATGAGGTTCTGCCGCTTCCCGGTACACGGCATGAAATATTAAATACCACCATTTTGAAATGTGATTTGTTACGCAGAAAATAAGCCATCACACAGCTCTGTACATGGAAAAATAAAAAAGTTACAGGTTTTTGAATGTGGGGAGTGAAAAATGAAAACGCAAAATCGAAAAAGGGCCGCGGCGGGAATGTAGTAACATGTAAAGTGAATATTTCCATTATCTGTGAGGTGCCGCAGCTCCTGTGTGCAGCAAATTTTCTCTGCAGCCTGATGGCTAAGAATCTGGAGGGGGACACACACTTCAGGGGGCTGTATCTTTGGTTCTATGACACATAGAACCTCACTTCTTTTTTCCTCTGAAAGAAGAGAGTCTCCTCTTTTATATCTAAATTTCTAAGTGTCAGGAAAACAGAGATATTAACTGTTAAACTGACATCGGGAGTAATTTTTCTATATAAAAATGGCACCTGATGTTCTCACTTCAAACCTAAATATCTCTGGATCCATGGCACCTAGAAACAAAATTCAAAATTCATTTGAAAGAAGAGATTCTACCCACTTTGCCTACCCATAGCGCCTGCCCTGAGTATTTCACCCCTTATGTGAGAATCCTCTGACTCTCTGCATCTCCATTTAATGACTTCCTCTGCTCCGATCAGAAGCCCCGCCCACCAGTCCTCCCTGCAACATGTGTAAGGTAAATGCACATGTGCAACTATGGGTGATTTGCAGGGATAACTAATGCCCATTACCTTCACATCCAGAGATGCCCCAGTCACTAGTATTCCTGCTGCTGAGCAGGGAAATCAGAGCTGACACTCCTGCAATGCTGCTGCTGGCCACATGATAGCGGGAAGCAGAGCAGCCATAACTTCCTCTGCACAGAGAACTTCTCAGTGTCCAGAAAGGTTGTTTACACTGTGTCTCTGTGCTGTGTGGTGCAGATAGGAGGCTGATATGGGCATGTAATGTAAGTGTCCTTGTGTGTGCCAAATATGTGTGTGCCATGCTCATAGGTGCACAATGCCAGCTTTTGCATATGTAGTGTATGTTTGTGTGTGTTTATATCTATGAACACAAATACACTATAAAGTACATATACATATATGTGTGTATGTTTGTTTGTATTTGTGATGACTTGATGAGGTTTCTTTACTGCTGTAGCACCAATAGAAGATCATGAGCAAAGTTATTTACAGTCCTGTCACAAGACCTTAAATAGCAGCTGTGAGATTCAGAAGGACCCATCCAGTCCACAGCAGGTAAATGAACAGGCCAGGGAGCTGTTTATACAGTAGGTCTGCTGCCAGTCCATTTATATGGTGAATATGAGGCACTGTACACCTATGCTTTCAATGCCATTGACAAGATTGGGCTGTGAAACTGACCATAGGTTCTTTTAGAGAGGCTTTCAGTAATTGTAAACTCAATATCTGCCAAAAACGCATTGGGCCACATTTACTAAAAGAAGCGCGCCAGTTACCTTTCTGACTTTGCACTTTCTTTCTAAACTGCTCATTGTAATGGACATGCAAAAGCCATGTAGCCTCGGGTCAAGCAAAAACCTAAAACTACCATGGCAATCAATCGGGAGAACGACGATCGAGGGCAAGATGGCAGCGCCCATGCGCTGCCATGCTTCCAGTGCCACTGACGACAAAGAAAAGGTTAACATCCGCGATCAGTGCAAGCAGCGACCACGGGTGTTAGCGATGGGTCTTTGCTGCAATATGCAGCAAAGTCCATCTCTGTATGAAGAGGGCTCAGCGATGAGCTTGTGCAAATTGTAGCCTCAGTTTCCTGTTCTTAGCTGAAAGGAGTGGCACCCGGGGTGGTCTTCTGCTGCTGTAGCCCATCTGCCTCAAAGTTCGATGTACTGTGCTTTCAGAGATGCTCTTCTGCCTACTACTTACACAATATTTTAGGTAAAAGTTACTGTATTTATCAGAAGTGCAAAACTGTTCTAGTTACTGATGGCAACCAATTGGATCTCAGCTTTCAGTTTCCTCACTTAGTTTGTAAAATAAAACTGTATGTCTGATTGGTTGCCATGAGCAACTAGAACAGTTTTCTTCTCACACTTGTGATAAATCTCTGCCAGGAGAAACAGTGCCAGGGCTTTGGCGTAGAACATGAAGCATTTCCATGATATTTACTGTAATCCTGATGTAGTGGGGATCAGTAAGTACAGGCACTATTTGAAACAGCAGGGGAAAGAAGACTGCAAGCAGTGTTGTCAAGGTGGGGTATGGCCACAGAGAGAAAAACCTGCAAAGGATGATGGGTAACTGCCTCTTAGTGGTGTGCATGTGCCTTCTTGGCCCCTCCCACATTTGTTTCTGTGAGACACACAAGCACCAAGATAACAAATAAAAACATATTTTATGCTCCAGTTAACAATTATTTATATTTTTCTGAATATGTAGTGCTTTTGGGGTGATTTTAAAAAGAAAGTTAGGTAATGGCATAACCCCTTTAAGTAAGGCAGAAGTAGCAATCCCAATGAATGAATGGGTTAGCCCCTGCTACTACGCTCTGCAAGTCCTTGGAGCATGGAGGGCGCCCTTGGCCCGATCGCATGTGTGTTATTTTGTCAGCACTAGGAAAAACATCATTATGCAACTTTTCCTCATGTTTTTTGTAAAAGTGCGGGGTAGGATATAAGGTAACTTTCCAATATATATCTATTAATAGTTCTGCACCACTTTCTTGACTGTAAAGTGAAGCCTCCTGTCATTCACCTCATTAGCCTGACATTCCTGTCCACAAAATGGGGGCAGATGGAGGGTCATGTGATTTGCATCTGCCCATGAGCAATCACCCTGCCAGGACCTTGATTTTACATTCATAAAAGCTATCATAAAGTCCTGGCAACTCTTCTTTGTTTTTATTCTACTGCTTGCACATGTATTTATAAAGTGTCCGTGACACATTTGTGGTGCACGCTGCACTATTCCCAACGTGACACAAAATTCTGCACTGAAATTGGCATTCAAGGTGCACCAAAAAAAAGTTGTTGCACACTGTTGGGGCAGTGCAGAGGGCGCCAGATTAATGAGGAATGGGTGCAACAATTCATGAATCTGGTGCACCCTGCAGACTACACAAGCCAACTGCACATAGGAGTTTGCACAGTTTTTGATAAATGTGGCCCAGTATGAGGATTTCCTTTGAATTAAGCCCTGACAGAAGTTAGATTACCGCACCCAATCAAAACAGGAACAGATACAATAGTTTGCATCATATCATAAATCTGACTATGGAAAATGCCCACATCATGTAGGTACTATACCTTTTGTACTATTATGTTGACTTACATAGTATCATAGTAGATAGTAGTATAATCAAGGTAGAAAAAAAAGATGTTAGCCCATCAATTCCAACCAATAAATCTTAGGGTCTTGATCCACAGGAAGACAAAAAATTCTACAAGGCTGATGTCAATTTGACAACTGTAGGTAAAAAATTCTTCCCAACTCTAATATGGCAGTCACAACTCTCTGGATTAACATTGACTATTTACATAATATTTTGTTCTATATCCTTGGATAATTTTGTACTTTGGAATGGTATCCAGGTCCTTTTTGAACATGTACAAATGATCAGCCATTACAACATCTTACAGCAGAGAGTTCTTGCATATCACTGCTCTTACAGTAAAGAATCCCTGTCTATGGCAATGGTAGAACCACCTCTCCTGTAGGCGTAGAGGATGACCCCTTGTCTTAGCATAATGGACTGATGTACTGATTTCATCTACAGTACCTTGGGAGGTTCCCATACCACATGTTGATTTCTAGAAGCTATACTATTATTTTTGTGACTTCTGAGTGCAAAACATATGTGTACATGTCACATTTGCTTTATAGGAAAATGATCACATGTTAAATGCTTCTAACCTAGTATATGTTATCTTAAATGTAATGGATAGTGGATATTATTCTAAAATACTAAAAATACTCTAACAAAATGAGTCCAGAACTGTGCATCATAAAACACAGATTCAACTCCTGTCAACGCATTTCAATGAATTAGATTGTAATATATTCCGTGCAATTGACAAATGCTGCCTCCACTTCATGGAAAAAACACAGCACGTTAAAGCCACGGAGAAAGACCCCTATTTTGCCTGTACCCAATAAATTCTTCAACTCCCAATTAGCTGAAGGAGTTAAACACTGAGCAGGTACAGATCCTGTGGCAATTACAAATCTCCCTGAAATAAAAGCCAGAAACAGGAAGCCAAAAAACAGGTCCCTAAGGCAGGCATCTGTCTTAAATGATATCATTTGTCAAATTTCCAGCATCTTGTGGTTGCAAACACAAAAAGAAGTTCTGTGCTGTACTAAGGACATTACATTCTCATTAGCCAGAATGTTCCTGAAGTACATAACACAGGATTTTCATTTAATAGGAAGCAGCTAAAACTCCTTCGGCTCAGTGGTAGACAATACGAAGACATGTCTACAGTACAAGTGCTGCCCTGGTGCCGGTCCAGTCAATGGTCTCTCCGACGCATTTTACATTTTCTCCGTCATGGAGACACAGGCAGCATCTTGTGCTTTTATTACACATACAACTTCTTTGTAGCTCTATTCTGCTGACACACCACCTGCACACATAATGACATTTTCAGCACTGATAGCTATAGCATTGTGTGCATAACAAACATCCATTGCATAGCTTCCACATTTAATTGCACATTTTTGCTCTTTTCTGAAAAAGCAAATAAAGCCCAAATGTTTTTTTTTTCAGCTTTTTATTGTTAATACGTGTCTTGATTAATTGCAGCAATTCATCAGGTTACGGGCAAGTGCAACATGAAAGACTGAGCCACAATGCAAGTGGCCTGTGAGTGACCCCTGTCCTGGGTGAGAGAAGAGGTCACACAATACAGAACAGTTTTCTCCATTAAGGTTCTAGGGACTGTACTAAGTACCAAGTGAGCGCTTATGCTATCAAAGAAAATGAAACCTAAAATCTAGTAACAGCCAACCACAGAATGAAGAAATAAATGACCATCTTGTCCAACAACTCACAATGTCTGTCAACCTTGGGGGGATTTGATGGATGTGTCCATCTTTATTGTTTGCTGAGACATTTCTTAAAGGATCATATTTTGCCATTCTGTGAAGCTCACCTCCCAATACAATTGTAGCTGGAGGGATTTACCAGTTAAATGTTAGTCTTTTATCTTTATTACAGGCCCATTAAAATGAAAGGATCCATGACTTAGTTCAGTTCACAGGAAGCAATTTAAGTGGTAATATACATACGGATAAAGTCTTTACAAAGTATTCCACTGTTTCCATTTGCATAGTGAACAGTTAAATGTTTAAGAGATGCTTTGTGTTACCATGGAACAATCCTCCTTTATTTCATTGCACCTTGACATTTTACTGCTATTTTATGTTTTAGTAAAATATACTGGTCCTTTCACAAATAACCATATAATGTATGTGTATATAACAGATCGATAGAGAGTGAAAAAAGAGAGATCTGTGCATGTCTCTATATAATAGATATAGCTTATGTGTGCGAGTCAACTTATCTGTATCTGCATATGATTTTTTTAATACATTTTATATACATTGTGGGTGTGTTTATGTATGCGTAAGAAGTAACACGGAATGTATACATTTGTATATATTTATAGACATTACATTCTCTTCTACAAAACAAGCTGTGTACAAATAATTGACATTGTGACTATAAAATAATAGCTGGACATAGTTGTAGACATATAGGTTACTCCTACCCAACAGCTAACAGATGACAAGTAAGCATGTATACAACATCCGCCTCTGACCTATCTGCTAGTGGAAATATGTGACTAACATGTATGATCTGAGCTGTTGCTGAACTCTCACATTTCCCTTTCTTTCTTTTCTTGGCAGACAACCACTACTACTGCGAGCAGTTTACTATGTTGAAAATATATCATCTTTGGTGAAGCAGTTAACTCTAAGTGCTACAGCAAAACTTCTCAGAGTACTATGAACACAAGTATAGTTCTTTGGGTCAAGATTAAGGTAGAAGTTAAGATTCCATTCATAATTTGCCATTCATTCCGATAACAGTGAATCAGTTTGCAGCCATTCAGTGAAGCTATAATTCCTGTAAAATGAAGTCTACCCATGGAACCGACATACAGTGGACCGGCCATGTTGGAAGTTACAGTGGCTATTGCAGTGTGGATTGCAAAACCCTGGGTGCAGGTTTCCATGCATCAGCTTCAGGTTTTTACACTTTTGTAATGGAGTGGGTAAATGCACAGTCATAAATGCCACTTGGAAATAAAACACTGATTTTGGGGCGGTTTTTATTCTTTCAGTGGAAAATCAACATCAGACACTTACCATATAGATGCAAGTTTGGGGATGCTAAAAATTTAATTTTGTCGTATGAAAATCATTAAGGAATTATTAATGTAATCAATTAATGTTACCTGCGATCAGTTTTGCAATCTGTTTACTGATTCAACAGGCTTTAATTTACAGATGCAGACAGCAAATGGGAGATATATTTATTTATTTATTTTTTTTAAACGTCAAATAAATGATCAAACTGGCACTACAATGCTGTATGTATAAATATATGTGGGTAGGAAAATGACACAAGAAAACTAGGAAAATGTTGTGTTGGAGTTATATATGCAACATTAACTTTTTTTTTGCAACATGTGATAACATGTTTGCATTATATGGTTAAACAAAGTAGATATTATACCCCATAATTATCAAAATGATTACCTCTTGAGTGTTATATTTTATGCTGATCTGACATGCACTTATATGACACGAAAGGCTGAGAATTACGGTAGGTAATTTGCTCTAGTTGTCATATTATTGAACCATATAGGTTAGAATTAGGACTACTGCTAATGTCAGAATTAACATTTTCATACATGGAATACAGGAATGAGATAGACTACATGATGGTCTTATCTGTGTTATATTTCGCTTTTAACACCATCATATCTGCACTAGACCTTCCATACCAATCATTATGCAGGCACAGTACTATTTGCTTACATAAAGCACAAATAAATCTACATTCAAATTGCATTGATATACATAGAGGAAACACACCACTGAATACTTGCATGCTTCAAAGAGGTTATTCTTTATTCAGCTATCCTCTAAACAACCCTTTACTGTAATGAAGGCATAAAATGCTTAACAAGAGGATAGCCCTCCGTTTCATAATTCAGAGATGTCACAATGGCAATAACCTTCCTTGCCATTTGTCTTTAGTGCAGTTGTGACACTTTGGCATGATCCATAATTTGGCAGCTATTTACTGTGACATTTTCCTTCAGCTGAGCCATAACATTCAGTAAAGTCATTATTTGGTTCCATTTACCATATAAATTGTATTGTTGTGCATGCATGCTAGCTACTACATTAGGAGTCTTGAAAATGAGTAAATCTTGTAAAATAGATACTATCAGCACTCAAAAGGCAGAACAGCTTTGCTCCTCTATATTGAAGGGAGAAAAAAAACACATATCAGGAATACACTTGTTAAATGTCATTAAGACAAAGAGAAAAAAGAAATTCTGAAACTATAATTATAATATTTGCACATGACAGGACTGTTATACTTGGCCAGGCTTCCCTTTAAAAAATATCCTGGTGGGGATCTACCTTAATTTGAAAAGGCATTACGACATTCCAGCAGGACAATTAAATGTGAAGAATATCTGGGTCTTGGCTGACTGAGGGGAAAAAAAGCAAAATTTAGACATGTGATTCTGATTCAAAGGGAAAAAAGTGAAAGCTGCAACCATTTATTGCCACAAAGGGCAAACAAAATTCTAAAATAATACCTGTGTACAGAGCATTGCTGACTGCAGTAAGCAAACAGATCAAATGCAGAGCAGTGGCTTCAGAATTCCGATATGATATTTAGCAAGCTTTGTAGTACTAGTACATAAAGCACAGGTCAAACAGTTATCAAAATATTCACTAAGCGGCCAAATCGAAAGCATACGTGAAACGGTTTCCAAACTACAAAGAGTTAAAATTCTGGAGTTAGACCAAAGTATATGTCTGCTTTTTTCCTAGTAATTGGGCGTTTGTTTGATGTCCGAAAGAAAATTATCAGCTTGTTAAGTTCCGCAATTGAAACAAAGTATTGCTAAGCAGCACGCAGCAGAAATTTATTTTGGATCCTTTAAGTCCTTTTTTGCAAAAGACCTCACGTCAGTAGCGAAATCTGTACGGAGTGGTTTACGGACACAAATAAACCATGACCTTTATGCCTTTAGATGAGGTTAATAGAACGAAAATATGAAACAAAAAAAAGATCCAGAGAACAGTGAAAGGGCCAGGTGTGATTGTAAAATAAAACAAAACACCACTGATATTCGTTCACATCGTTTTATTTTCCAACTCCAAGGACACCAGACTGCAAAATATGTGAAATTTATGAAAAACTTGCTCAAATAAACAATAGTTATAGATAAAATCTTAGCTTTACAAAAGCAAGGGCAAACAACTTTTTTACAGAAATAAAATCCTGCACAATATTTAATTTTCATTTTTGGAGTATTTATATTTTATTTAGGCACTTGTAAGGTGGCAAAGTAGTGCAACATTAATGAGGTACCTTCATATTTGATTAGCTATTTATTTGTAATGAAAACATTTTACCCACACCTACATACTGTTTTTTAATAAACTATCCGTTAACGACAACATGTTTTAGACATTTCCCGGCAGAAAAGACCATTTTCAACATGATTTATATCATTGTTCTGTTTTTACAGCTTGCTGTTGACAAGGTGAGGTAATTCAACTACAATTTTCCCAATGTTTTTCCCTGTGTACATATAATCTATAGCTCGGAATACAGACTCCAAACCAGTAAACCTGCCTTCTGGTGATTGTTCTCCGTGGTCCACCTCACATACAAGCTTCCCACTTTGGTACAGTTTCACCAAAGCCATTAATGCTTCCTTGTATTCAGACATGTAATGGGTCAAGAAAAAGCCATGAACACTGGCAGATTTGCGTAGTAAAATTGCAGGTAAAGCACCAGCTTGAACGGGCAACATACCACTAGATGTCTGATAACCAGAAATAAAACCAATTATGATAAGGTGACCCTTTGTTGCTAAGCAGTTGACTGATGTGTCAAACATTTCCCCTCCAATAGACTCATACACAAGATCTACTCCCTCTGGAAAAGTTTTTTTTATGACTGAAGACACTTTTTCAGATTTGTAGTTGATTGGTAGATCACAGCCTATAGACTTTAGGAATCCAGCCTTCTCGTCTGAAGAACATGTACCAATAACATAGCATTTGGCATTTTTTGCAAGTTGTACAGCAAACTGTCCTGTTCCACCAGCAGCAGCAGTCACTAAAACCTTCTTTCCTTCAGACAAGTAACCAAACTCTTTGAGACTGATGTAGGCAGTTGTGCCACTGATGAGAAAAGTTAAAAGCTCTGGCTTTACTAATGGCACGGGAATAGCACTACCAGCTGGTACAGTTATATATTCGGCAAAAGCACCACTCTTCACATATGCTACAGGTTGTCCAACTGTAAAATCTTTACTAGCACTGAGGCCTAAGGCTACTACTTCACCGATTCCTTCAAATCCAATATCAAAGGGAGGCTTTACAGAAGGATCATATCGGCCAGATGAAAAGTTTATGTCCGACGCATTGATACCAATGTATCTAGAGACAAAGAAAGAAAAAAAGTTAGAATTCTATCTTAAGACTCAGTAGTAGAATTTACATGCTAAAAGCTATATTGACCATTATATATCTGGGGAAGAAAAAATGAATAAAAATATTAGCATATTTATTAATCTCTGTATGCCAAATGTTTGTCATAAAAGTGAGATAATAGGGTGTTGTATCTTTGAGGGCCTATCCACATAAAATACAGGCAGTCCCTGGGTTACGTACAAGATAGGGTCCAGAGGTTTGTTCTTAAGTTGAATTTGTATGTAAGTCGAAACTGTATATTTTATAATTGAAGTTCTAGACAAATTTCTTTTTTTGCCCCAGAGACAATTGGAGTTTAAATTTTTTTTGCTGTAATGGGACCAAGGATTATCAATAAAGCTTTATTACAGACACCTTACAGCTGACCATTGCAGTCTTGGACTACAGTAAAGCATCCAGAGAGCTTCACCTGAGGTCACAGTGGGCAGAGGGATCCGTCTGTAACTAGGGGTTGTCTGTAATTTGGGTGTCCTTAAGTAGGGGACCGCCTGTAATTAGATTATTTATGCAGATCACTTTTGAAAAATTTTTGGTAATCAGGCTTCAGTACTGGTGTGAAAAAAATTGTGTAACGTTTTACCAGCCACTGCACGGAAAGTGATACAACCCTCTCATGAGTTATTTTGCTTTATACACCACCATAGTGAATGGTTAGTAGTGGCTATTCTAGGAACTGCATCTGTGTCCAAGTTTCAAAAATTAAATGAAAACTTAAAAATTCGACAAACAAAAAGATTTTTCAAAATATTGATATCATGTTCTTAAATCATTATGTAAATTTGCATTCCTTTAATCTTTTTCTAATTTAATAGGTACTTCTAAAACTGAACATAAAACAATATTGCCAGACTAATATATAAAATTTCTACTTTGTTTACATTTTAAATTAATGGGGTTGTTGGAATTTTGGAAGCCCAAAGAACCAATTTAATCTTCAGGAATTATAACATATCATTAACTAACTGAATATTTACAGTGAATTCCATAAAGTAGCCCTTATCTGTACCAAAGATGCAGCATTCCAACACTCTAAAACATCAACATGATGTAGTCACAGACAGTAATTTAAATAGGTGCCTAGTCGAAAAAATGGTAGGCAGCCTCCACCCTGGGAACCAAAAGAGGCTATCCAAAAAGGGGCTAGTCCTACAGTAAATTGGTTAATAATTTCTAGTGTATCACATATCACATCTGTCAAAGACATCTTAGAAATCTTGCTTTCTGCCACCCTTTAAAGGAAATCTACCATCAAAATCAAGCATGGATAAACCAGGGACACTCACTCATAGATCCAGGCACCATGACTGTGCTAATCTTCATATATGTGTCATCCCCCTTCCTTCTAAAATAATTTTTTGCAATTATGCCAATGAGCCTCAGGGGCTCTGATGGGTGCTTACAGAGCCCAACAGTCCTGCAGTGTCAGAGGCTGTTACAATAAGCAGAACATGTCTCAGCCCCCCCCCCTTGCTCCCTGCCTCCTCCCTCTAACTGTGTTAACTAGCAGCAGCAGGAAATGCAGGAGGAGGGGAGACATGCTTTGTTTATTGTAACAGTGAGTCAAAACACATCAGAGGGGCTCTGAAAACACTCCCAGAGCCCTCAGACTCATGAGCATAATTGTAAAAGTACATCCAGCTCCCGAGAGGAATTAAAAAAAAAAATTATTTATTACTATAAAAGGACAGTTGTCCTTGTACTCATGAATCATAACACCTTGCCTTGGCTGCAGGTTATGTGGTGGAGTGTTCATGCTATGAACTTTCTAAACCTCATTCCAATGGTGCTGTACTAGAATGAGGTCAAGGGACCGTGTAAACCATTGAAGTATGTAAAAGTGATTGTCATATTCCATTTTGTCCATTCTATCATATAGGGAAGACAATGACCTTGAAGAGATGCTCCTGGTCAGCAAAATGCTTAGATATGCTTTCTCATTCAGTCACTGATGGCAGTAGAGTTATGGAGATGGGAATGCTTCCTGATAGCAATTGCTCAATCTTTACCTTTGACACCAGGTAAGATAGTTATTCAGTTTCTAGGTTACCATAGAGGCTCTCTGGAGCAAAGGTCATTATTGGACACTACAGAACTATACCCATGACTAACTGTAGCCTCTCTTTACATGTATAATTCCTATAATTTTCTTTGAACTTATAATATCACCTATCCATTTTGGACCAATGAATCTAGAGATATATTATGTAGAGTCCAAACAGATCTATTTTTGGTTAGTCCCTGCCTTCATGTAAAAGGGGATCTGTAGAGTGAAAAGAATACAGTGACTTTGCATTGCAGTATCTTCACTTCTCATCAAGAGTATTGAGACTCTTGAATGGGACTGAGCTGATGGGAGGACATGATGTCACGGGCTATGAAGTGGACGAGGTACAAATTGGGCGTACAAAAGCAAGTGTTAGAATTTTAGAAGCCCAGTACACCCATTTAATGCATAATTTGTTTTGAGCACTTTTGAGCCATAACATTTCACTAACTACAAATATAGAACATACTGAATTACATGAATTAGCTGTTATTATCGGTACATAAGATGCAATGGTCTAACACTCTTCAGTATTTGATTTATGTATCAGATATAGGGGCACATTTATCATATGCTGGGGTTAAGTTCACCAGTGTATGATATTGCCCCCTGGCACGCACCAGACCTATCAGGAGGTGCTGCGCCAGTGGGCACTTCTACACCAGGTCTGACCTGGCATATAATTGTGCCTTAGCATGTGCCTCAATGGGCACAGGTTATAGGCAGAGGCGCAGGTATGGGACAGGGGCATCCCACACCAGCCCACTGCACATCCTAACACCGCCTCCTCTTCACCCGGCGTAAGTGGAGTAGTCACAAATTCCCAGCAATGCACCAGGAATTGCCACTAAATAACAGCTTGTATACCTAATTTAAATGATGTATGGTCATAGGCAATGATAAGAAGGTGCCTAGTAGAGATATGGGCAGGAAGGCCCCATCCTAAGAACCAGAAGAAACTTTGTAATAGCGGTGCTTCCTGGACTAAATTGGAAGGACAAGTTTATAGTAGGGGATAGATTGCAGGCAAGTATAGAAAGAGGAAATCTACCGTACTTAAGGTCTTTGGTCTGTAGTAAGGTGGCATTTTACTGCCCAAAAGTATATTGTAGGAATACAGAGCAGTACAGCAGACTTAAAGTTAACTGCACAACTTTTCTATTACAGGTTCCTGTAACCCTATTGACAAAATGCAGTTTAAGTTCTGTGACTGTACAAGATGTAAGGCTTCTCTTTGTAACTTTTGGATAAAATAGGTGCACGTGAGTTGCCATTTCTGCATAACTTTTGACACGCCGTTTTTCCTTCCATGTCTGCACATCTCCAAAGATCACTTAGGAATATTTTCTTTACTCTCATGCGAAGTAAAAAAATGTTTGGAGGCAATAAAATACACATCAATGTGATGCTCCAATTTATATGCTATAAATGTTCCCTAATTTTTTTTTTTTATTAGGAATGTCATTTATGGCAAGGTCAGCCATAAAAATACCAATCCTAAAAACACCTTATGTCTTATCAGAGTAAGACATCTAACCATATTTTCAGGATTTTCCATAAACAAAAATTTATTTATGTATATCTGTTTTCAGAGTTTTTACACCATTAATATTAAGCCTTTAACTTTTTATTAGCCTTTGTATTTTTACAGTTTTTGGTGCAATATTTAATTTGATAAATATGTGAAATCTTTTTTGTTTTTTTCAAGCCTTTTCTTTCTTTAGGACTGAAGTGTGTGAATAAGGTCTGAGGGCAGCATTTTTTCTTTATCAAAAAGCTAAGGTTTATGCTCCTTTTTCATTGTCTTCTTGAGGTTACATGCCTTTAATTGTGATCTGGTCTTGATCTGATCACCTTAAAATAAACACACTATGTAAAAACCCAACCCACAATTTATAACATTTTTATAATGTAAGGCCTGCATCAGTATACACCCCTAGTATGGATACACTACAGACATATATGAAACAGGATGCTTGCATATTCCAACACTATGCCAAAATATTTGCTTGGCTTTGTATTTTTTATTATTCGGCTAAAAAAAATATACAAAAATACTATTACAATACTGATAACATATGGATGTAAAACCGATTAATCACTCTCTATAGACTTAAATGAGTGTTTATCATGTAACAAATGTATGACTACAGAATTTTGCATAAATATGAGATATATATATATATATATATATATTACAACCCAAACTGTTTATAATACTTTCAACATGCAAATGAATTAGAGCAACATAAGGAATTAAGGAATTAGATCATTTGAAAATAAATGTTTCAGGTTCTCCCAGCTGTGAAATCCTTACTTACCAAACTACCGTATATAGATATTTTATGGCTTTGAAGTTTATAAATACTTTGTAGTATTTAAATCGGTAACGATAACCCACACAAAAACTAGTCTATAGTAATAACATTTCAGGAGTGCCTTGAGGGAAATAAAAAAAAAAAAAGAAAACGTGTTCTTAACACAATGGTGAGATTTATCAAAGCTGGCACACTACTACAGGATATGGCTGTCTATATTAGCAAGGTAAGTATAGTACACTATATCCTTAGTCCGGTGCCTGCCTGCTTTGGACTGCGGTACAGACTATTGCTTGCACCTGGCATTGTATACTAGCACTTCTTTTTTTATATAAACCTAAAATTTGCCATGTGGGAGTTACACCGTCACTTAAAAGAAACATCCTGTTTCACCAACAAGAATGTTGATTTATAAGTGATGAAAAGTAAAAGCATTAACAAAGGCCAACCAATGAGGAGGGAGATCAGAAAAGAGGGGGCTTCTGCAACCCATGTCACAACCTTTTTCAAATTTACATAAAGTTTGAAGTCTGCATGAGATTGCAGTAAAATTCTTAATAATGTATGCATGTATACTATAAGTAACACTGAACTGCTCAGGGATGAAGCATGAATGTTATATTCACCAATATGTCATACACAGTATGTGAACATCTACCGTATACACACCTATGTTTTCTAAAATTTCCTACAAAGGGTCCCAATGTTGTGCATTCAAAATGAGACATGCTATTATGTGCAAAACACTGCAAATACAGTTAAAAGAAGAAGTTAGATAGCTATTAACCCTTGATTGTCCACACAAAGACAAAAGTCAGCCTCCTGTGAATATTCGAAACTGAATATTCCTAACTGGACTCACACTCTAGATACACTCACTACAGACACACCCGGGACTGAATGACCAGAGGGAACACTCCCATTTCCACACAGACTCTTTCAAAAAGAGAGGGGGTCTGAGGAAGCTGGTGGAGGGAGGAGAGGTAGGGGCACAGCAGATTAACCCGCATAGTGTTTGAAGTGTCAGCAAACAAGCTGCAGGCACCTCTAACTGTAAAAGGGGTTAATTGCTGGGAAATAGTAATAAATCACAGAATGGTATGCCCACCTTTTGTTTGCACCTTCCTGAACATTGATAGGTCACTTTGTGGTCAGAAAATAAAGATTTTATGCCTGGGATTTGCACAGCCAAAATAGGAAAAGTATAGGTTAAACTGAATGAAAAGTTGTCGATATGGGAATTTATCAAAAGAAATTGGGAGCAATAAAATCTGGTTGGTAATAGAGGAAAGGGCGGATTTTAGGTTACAGAGTAGTCACTTTTTAATTAGATATGAGAAGCACTGGGTCTCGACAGGGACAGATAATACATTACTGTTAGGATTGTTCTTTTCTTCATATCTAAACAAAGTAGATGTGGATCAAAATGAATATATGTATATTTGGAGGAGACGGTGTAGTACACATGACATATAAAAACATGTTCTGAGGCCAATAGCGATCAAGACCTGTCTGCATCATAGGAAAGTTTAGGGCAATACATTTCTCTCCTTCATGGGTCAAAAACATAGTATTAAGATAGGCAAAATGAAGCTTATTGAAATCAGACGGAAATAACTCCAGGTGGCTGATAGAACAGGTCATGTTCTTGTGGTTGCCCTCAGGTATTTGAAGGTGCTGTTTATTCTCACTAACTCCTTCTGTATTTGAAGGATTGCACACAATACAGCATCAAAAAAATGTATACAACCATATCTTATAGTCAGTCTTAGCTGACCCTCCCCAGACACACAGGAGGAATATTCTTCCTTGTGTATACATTGTTTAGTAATGTTTGTTTTGTAGCGATCAGAATTGCCAGTAGCATAGATTTATATAAAATATCGTACACTTTTAAACTACCTCTCATAACACTTGCCATCCTGCAAGAATTTCTAGGACATAAAAACTTGTATGCATTCAGCTTGTACCATATCTCCTATATAAAATTAAATTTTTTTAAGGTTTAAAATATAATAAAATGTGACAGAAGTCACTGAAGTACACTGTGTTTAAATGTATCTATATTTTCTATATTATAAGTGTTTGGATTAAATTATTATTAATTATTCTTTTATAATCGTAAACATTTTTAAAATGACACAAAATAGTTCTTAAAATGATGCACACACACAAAAAAAATAATTGGCTGATCGCAATGCTATGTACATAATAATATGCATATTTAATCACAATTACTAGCACATATTTAAGAGAAATCAGCAAGTATAACAGTTGTTAAATTGCATAATCATCTAATCACTAAAATTGCATTCTGAGGCTCTGGTCTTTTTCATGGAATTTTTTTTTATGGCAATTATATTGTGAACAGCCTAGGAGCAGACTGCATTATTTGTCAATCAGGATTATTTATATAGGTCTATATAAACATCTAACTCTTGTAGATTTGTTTAACACCCATAGACATGCTGTTTTCTACAGCTTACTTAGTGACTTAGAATAAGACAAAACAAACCTTGAAAAAAAACCAGTCTAATTAGTTCCAAAAATTATTTTTAAAGACCTAAAAAAATGAAGTTAAAAATAAAGAAGCATAAATCAAAAATAACCAAGAATTCATGTTATCAGATTATGTGTCTATATCTTAAATATAACAATTTTTACCAGTAAGAAAATATTCATAAAATCTGAACATTTTTTAATACAATATAATAGCACAGAACTTCCAATGCATTATATGAAGATGACTGCTTCAGATGATAAAGGATATTACCAATGTCAGGTGCATTTTAATTGATTTTAAAAATATTTAAAATAATGTGAAAACCACAAATGGATGATACGAAGAATAAAACAGGGCATGCTTGAATTTAAAGGCCAAAGGTGGCTGTGTAAGGGAACAGGTCCTGGGGTTAGCTTGGGTTCACTGAAATATTTATGTGTGGCTCCTGCCGACGCACAACATTGCAAAAAAAAATGGCGACATAAGAGGGTGTTCCCACGCCGTATCAAAAAGGTGGTCAAGCGTGCCAACACCCTCTAGATTTTTGTGGGTCTGTGCTATATGTTATATATAAATACCCATATATATGTACATTGACACTCACAGCATATTTATTAGTTTGGGAAATTTTGCCCTTTAATATTGCTTATTGTAGAAGCTATTGTGTAGAACTACTAAGGACAAATTGACTGTCGGTGAAAAGTTGCCTCTCAAATTGAAGTAAATTGTGAGGAGGGTCTATAAATGAGTTGGTGGGGGAAGAAACCAAAGATTCTGTATAGGGGGGTATTCTAAGTCCTAAAACTGAGTCCTTCTAGGCCCCAAACAAATTTGAGATGGTGGATAGATAAAATTCTTCTTATTATTATTATTTAAAAAAAAAAAATCACCGGTATCAACCATTATCAATAGATCAAAGATTATATTTTATTTTATTTACCAACGCAGATTTGGAGTCGCAGTGATGATGTGGTTAGATATGATAGAAAAGCTAGCTGTGCTTGGACTCCCACTACCAAATAGTTAACTTTTCTAACTACAATGAAATACATATTTCATATAATATCTTGAAAAAAACAATCTATATGTGTTGGCTGAAAACTCCAAATGAAAGGATATTGATAATAAATTAAAAAAACCTTTAATAATAATAATAAGGCATAGAAATGCAATGCTGTCCTGTGCCTTGGTTACTTCTGCTTTTCTGCCTGTAGGTTGCGTCTCCCAGGGTTAAGGAAGGCGATGATCAGGATGATAGAGATGGGGAAGAGGGACAGGAATAGGGCTAGGAGGCATGAAGCTGTGGACTGGATGGAATGATTTCCCTTCCTGTTGATTCAGTGCCTCCTAAAGGTTAGTGACGTACAGAAAAAAAACACCCTGAGAGGGATCACTCACTGGATGAGCACATCTCACTCTCCTTGATACTGGGAGGGACTCTGCACCCTTCTCTAGGTTATCAGTCCAGCTGCCTCCTCTCTCATGTGCTCGCAGCCTACAATACACCCCTCCCACTCAATATTCCTGCAAGCCAGGTAAGAAAAAGTGCCTTGTCGTTTGGCAGCTGATGGCTATACAGAGGTGTCAGGGCATGCGTCTGTACAAGGAGGAACCTGGCAGGGTGCTGAAAAGAATGATGGTAAAATAAAATTAACAGTCGCCAGATGGCGGCTGGTACAACTTATTTTGGGATCACAGGAAGGAAAAGAATGAAGCTGGTCTGTGAGGGATAGAAACAAAACAATGTTTCATGTGCTGCACTGAATCTGAACTTTAGACTGCAGGAAACTTTTGCATTGAATATATGTCAGCTGTACATATCTGCAGATGAGGGCAGAGATACCTATGTGATATGAGCAATCGGATAGACTGCTGTCTCCAGAGGTTTAGGGTGCATGATAGGGATTGCAATGCAAAGGCTGCAGCCTGCTGATTGTGGAAGTTGCATCACATAATACGACTCTCAGGTCTAATGTTTGCATAGAAATAGGCCACTGTATACACTGTATGGTGATATAGATGCTGCCAGGGCTTACATCTTCTGATGGGGGCGTGCCAGCTTAACTCATGCTGTACACAAGAGGGAATGCCAGTGTACAAATGGCAACTATGAGCACTGTTAGAGGTGAAATACAGTAATAAGTTGCTTACCGGTTCCTGATGAGGAGCTCTCCATCCCCTGGAACTGGCACTGGCACATTGGGCATTAAAGTAACAGCCTTTCTGAAGTCTGGGCTCAGCTGAGTGACAACCAGCTTTTTCATAGAAGTGGGGATAGAAGAGCCTTGAAAATCCACAAAGTGGTGTGAATAAGACATGTCCACAATGGGCCGAGCAGTGCAGGTCAGTGGCCACGTTCTTATGCACTGCCGACTGTGACCCAGCAACCTCAGCCCTGATCTGACAAGCAGAAAGCTCATGTCTGGTGCTGCACTTTGCACCCTAGGCAGGCCCGGCCTCGTCCTGCTGCCCTTCACCCAGCACACACAGGCCGGCTCAGACACCCAGGCTGCTGCTGCACAGGCTAGGGGAAGCACTATGCAATCGAAACAAATAATTAGGCGGGTCTCTCAATGCAAAACTGACACAGCCTTGCTATTGCCTGCGTCCCTCCCACCCCTTTCTTTCCCAAACCTTCAGCAAGGAAAGTGGAGAGGGAAAAAAAAAAGCAGCAGATAGAAAAGCAGCCAAATCCCCCGGAGCTGATCTTCCCCTGCACCGTCACTAAAATGAAACAGGAAGAAAGTTGAGCTCTGGCTGAAGCCTCCCACTATCTCTCTGCAGCACGCTGTAACCAAACCGCGCCACTACAGTGAGAGCACAGCCCGGCTCGCCCTGCACACGACAACTTCCAGGCGGCTCACTAAGCTGCCTAGCCTTTACTAATCTCTATAGGCGGCTGTTTATTTCTTTCATGAATAACAAGCAAACGCCCCGGAGCCACAGCAATCCCACAAAGTTGTGAGCACAGATTACTGGCTGCAGTCTCCCTATTAACCCCTGGCATGTGGGAAACACAAGGACAACAATGGAGCCTGAAAAGCTCTCTGTCCCTGCTCCAATCAAAGCTGTTTGTTTATTGCCCTAGGATAGAAGCTGCATGGACATAAAGGAGTTAATAATGGAAGTGGCTCATGCTCTGCTCAGGAAAGTCTAGAGGAGAAGGTTGTATTGTGATTCTTGAACTGGAGGAATTGTCTGCCCTCTCATAAGTCCCTCCTCTTCCCATGTGAAATGTTCACTTCCCTCACAAGGTGATACAAATCAACCCTGAGAAGCCAGCTGCTAGGGAAGCCTTTCATGTCTGGAGGTGGAAACCTCTCTACATCAAAGGGTCCTCTTGTGTGGGGCCCATTGGCAGGAGAATGCTGCACGTGTCTGAGTGGGACAGTGTATGCCTAGTGTTCTCTCCTCTGCCCCCTCAGCTACTCACAACCTGCCCGGGGCAAAGCAAGGGCTCTGCCCGGGCTACTGTAACCCTTTCCTCCCCGCCGTGCCATCATCTCATCCAAATGCTCTGTTTCATCTTCAGTGCGGCTGCATTAACTGTTTCATACCCCCGACACTTTACTCCTACAATACGAGACTTTAGATCACTGTTAACACTAGCATTAGCAGAAATAAGTTCCTCCCAGCAATGAGCAATTAGGCTGAAATACCAATAGCTAATTACATCCCTCTCCTTACATGCATGTCACATGTAAGCTGACACTTGTGCTCTAATTGAAAGTATATGTCACATGTAATGGTGCCTTATATAAGGAATATTAGAAAGTCTATGACTTTCACTGATTTTAGTGAGGTTTGTAAAAATCTACATAGCATGGATGGCATTTTTCAGTAGACAAATTTATGAATATAAACTATTGGTTCCAATGTAAAATGCCTGCAGAAAGGACCGGTTATTTTAATACTGTCCTAGCTTAGGTAAATAAGGTATATCCTATCACATGGAACATGATAAACCCACAAAGATTGCTTATATAAATAATAACAATAATGATAATCTTTATTTATATAGCACCATCAAATTCTGCAGCGCTTTACAAATCAAATATCGGAGCAGGTTAATGATAATACTAATGCAATAATGTTTTGAAAAGGTACAATGTTTTCTATACAAGGAATGACCATTGGCATCAACATCCGTAGGAATGTACAATAGAAGGAAAAGTAGCAGATTCCTGTATAAAAATCATATAGGGGTCCAGCTATGTGAACCCCCGCCCCAATTTCTTGAGATTGCAGAATGCACAGTGCGAGACCTCGCTGCTTCTTAATGAATGAGCAGTTGCATAAATAAAACTAAAGTCTGCAATCAGTGCGGTGACATTTGTGTTCTCCTGATGTATGAAGTCTTCTTGAACATTGTCTTGCTGTTTATCTTGAAAGGGGATAGAGAGGGAGAGAGAGAAACAGACATGGTAGAAATGAAAACAAAGCAATTAAATAGATTGACAGGTGTGGTTTGTGTGAGATGTGTATGAAAGTGTCAGGGTGACGTTGGCAGGAGGAGGAGGAGTAACTAAGTGAAGCAGGAAAGGCAGCTCGATGTGTCTGTCTATCAGTTGAGAGTGTCTGAGAAGCCCAGGGATCTGAATGTGTGTGTTATATTACACTGAAAAAAAAGAAGAGAGG
>NC_092415.1:73813930-73838930 GCF_040894005.1 Engystomops pustulosus
TTTTCTTTATTTTCTACAACTTTTTTGACACATTGCAATTTTTGTGCCTTTTTAATAACTTTTTGAAATGTGCACTGAAGTCTGACGGGCATTAGTTTAACGTCAGTAAGATGCATTTATCTTCTATTCAATTAGCTAAATGTCACAAATTACATTCTAATTGTCTAAAATTTGCTAACTTTTTTGACACAAAAAAATTCCAGATGAATCAATACTTAAGAAAAACTTGGAAAATGGAAAGAAGTGACTTGAGACATTTTTGCAACATTTTTGAGACATTAAAAAAAAGCCACAACAAAAAAATAACTAAATCGACAAAATGAACACAAGCTAACACAAGACAATATAATAAATAAGAAGGTGCTCAGAGGTGAAAAGGATGGGCAAAAACTAGCAACACAACACAGAGAAAAGATAAATAAACCCCTACATTGCCTTACTATATCTTTCAATCTTTCAATATTGGTCATCCAGCAACTATTTTACCACCATAAAAAGAAACTCTTTAGAGATCTTTTATATGAAGTATAATGACCAGCATTATAATATATTCTTAATTTGTCATTCTTAATTTGTCAATATTATATCACTGAAAAATCCTTTCATCTTAATATAAAAAAAATCTTTTATAACTGTAAAATATATCTCAACACTGAACTGATGGCTATTTCCCATTAGGATTCCTTTATCTTATTACTAATTGGATTTCTACTTCACAAACAAATCCCCTTCAAGCCATCATTCTTTGTTTACTTGTGGATTCAGTTCAAAACCACTACTAAGATACAAAAGTTGCTATAAATGCTACACTTTTTTCCATTGCAATCTTTACCTAAAATCTCTTCCAGTATGACTCTGTTGCTTTCATATTACATCTTTTTTGCCCCAGATAGTTACTTTGCTCTTATACCAAGTATATGTTTTAAAAATACATTTAATTTTAATTAAAGGGGTTTTGTTTTAAAAAACAGTTTGAAAAGAGATACCCTGTTTGTGCAGTCCAACATTTCTGCTGCTATTGTCCCTGCCAACCATCTGAGGAGCGAGAGGGAGTATTCACCTAATAGGTGTCTCTTACCATATCCAGGTACATGAATGCAAAGGGAAGGCTTACAGTTGGCACAGAAAGCACATTGTAATCAGACATCAAGTTAAGTACAACCTTCAGATATGAATTTGACATCATAGGAAATGATGATCAGACACAGTAAAATTAAGCCTAAACCTAAATTACTACAGCCACCAGTTCATCCCCAAAATGGCGTTGGCATCACTAATGATGGGAAAAAGTGGTTGAGCCGAACTCGGACCTGAACTTTTAAAGAAGTTCATGGTTGGGTCAGAGGGATCTGAACCCACATAGGTCAGTATGAACCAGAACTTTGTGATTCAGTTTCACTGAATGCTAATTACTGGTCACCTGACTAGTGTCAGGCTTCAGGGGTAGTGGACCCACTGGACCACCTTGGACAATGACATAAGCCAACACCTGGGACCGGAATCTAAGTAGCACCCGGTTTTCACCAGAGCCCGCCGCAAAGCGGGTTGGACTTGATGCAGCGTGGTACCACCAGGTCGTTCCACAGGTGCGACTTTGTTCTTGGTGGCAGCCAAGGCGAGGTACACAAATGTTAAGCAGGATCATAGTCAGGGACAGGCAGGAAGTCAGGACGGGCAGCACGGGATCAGACTCGGGAATGTAGCAAAAGGTCAAGGCAGGCAGCAGAGGAGTGGAGTCAGGAGCGGAACCTGGGTCACAATGGGAAATTACAAAAACAGCACTGTGCATGGGACAAAGCTTTCTCTAAGGCACAAGGTATGGAGATCCAGCAGGGAAGACAGTAAGGGGCTAAGAATTTTTTAGAATTGGCAGTCGGTGCGATGGCACTTTAAATCTCTGGAAGCCCTGTGCACGGGCCCTAGGAGGTGGGGATGCACGCGCCAGACCACAAGCACGGGTGCGTCTGCATCCCGGGTCATCGGTCGCAAGAGCACCTGTGACAACTTTTGCCACTTACCCCCACCATCTCTATAGTATCCCCTCACCATAGGACCATTTATTTTAGGGATAAGTACATTTATTTGAAAACCCATCAAATTAATTCTTTTTTCTTCTTTTTATAATTTAATTTTGGCTTTTATTTTCCCCCCAAAAGTTAAACACTATGTAAGATGTGGCACTATTTATAAATAAAGATTTTTATACATTTTTCTATATTTTTTAAAGTTTTAAAGCAATGAAGCAGACTATAAGACTGTTTGAGAACATGAAAATGCACGGTGAAATGTTTTATTCCCTTCAAAGTAGTTTTCTAATTATCCTTCCAGTATCTTGAAAACTCTATAAATTTCATTATGCATTTAAATGTATTACCATAAGTCCAATTTTCAATTATTTCTCTAAATAGCAGTTGTGATTCTATTCATTAAGAAACTTTATAATCACACACTTACATATTGTTCAAGATTTCCAGATATACTTTCTATACATAATGTTCTAAATGAAAAGAAAACAAAAAAAAAATAATGAAGTCTAATGTAGACAAAGAATAAATTGTCAACTGCGGCTCATAAAAGAAAAGCCATAGATCTGATGACATGCAAAGAGGTAATTTATTTATTGGACTGAGGGTGCTACATCTGTGTTAGAGTCTTCATCAGTTAGGAGACACTGAGAAGAAACTGAATTCTTACTTGGTTCACTTCTGTCAGCAGTCTGAACAGTCTTCCAATGTCTAGGCTGCTACTGAATATATCACAAGTGGCTCTCTGCAAGCTTTGCCCTGGTCCAGCAATGGTAAACAGGCTCAGCCTCCCAGACCTCTGCCACTATCACCTGGATATGCTGTTTGTGCTATCCTCATAGCTGGTTATAGTTTCTTTGTTAACTTCTGGTTTCAGATATTTGGCTCTTGTTCTTGACTATTCTTTCTATCTGTGATTTTGTGCCTTGTTTGCTGTCTTTGTTGTGACCCAGATTGCTGACATTCCCTTTTGTTATTCGTTTGATTGTCTTGTTTTGTGTCCACTCTTTGGTGCAGGGAAGGACTGCCTCAGTGATTGTCCCGGTTGTCTTAATCTCTTCTGTTTTCTTCACAGTGCCATATAAATTTCCATTCTATCACTTTCCCTCTTCCAGCATAATGAGTGTTCTTGTGCTATCTAACCTTATTACAAAGTGACTCCCACTGAATCACTGATGGGGGTACAGTATACCCATTCCAGAAGGGATATATTCTCAACTGTGGGCAACGCTGTTCAATGTGGTTGCATCTTTTCACTAGAGTTAAGGGAACTGGTTTAAGAGGCTTTTGACTAGGGTCTCCTTATGGAGACTTTGCCATTAAGGCAGCCTTGCATGTGTGTCACATCCTTCCAATGTAAGGATCACATAAAATAGCATTTACTGCCGATTTTAAGCGATTTAAGAATTGGAAAATGTGTATATTTCAAACTTTACCTTTTTTAGACCTTTCATTCCTGCCATTCCTGCAATCTTCTCTTGCTAGTTATTATACAACTAAAAGTTATAGATTCTCAAAAAACATGTAAGTGCTTAAGCCAGTTGTTAACTTGTTGTTAGTGTAAAGATTACACTAACAAAGATGGGAAATGCATTGGTCGCAGTCCCCCCAAGTATAAATCCTGCCAGCCCCTGCCCCCCAATATATAGCCAGCCCTTGTAGTGTATAGCCGGCCAGACGCCCCAGTATAGAGCCAGCCAGCCCCTGTAGTATATAGGCTGCCAGCCCCCTTGTATATAGCTTGCCAGCCCCCTTGTATATAGCCTGCCAGCCCCCTAGTATATAGCCTGCCTGCCCCCTGTAGTATGTAGCCTGCCAGCCCCAAAGTATTTAGCCAGCCTGTATCCCTGTAGTATATAGATGGCCAGCCCCTTCCACGAGTATGGCAAGATTTTAATAAAAAAAAAAAAAGAACACTGTACTCACCATTCCGACACCCCCTTAGGTCCGCTTCTTACTTCTTTCTCTTGGGGTCTTTCAGTCTTCTGCAGATCCTCTTCGGGTCGTTTGGCTCTTTTCTGGTCTTCGCGCTAGGCCGCCACACACAATGACGTGAACTACTTGCCGGCGTCATTGTTTGTGAGCCGCTGGCATTGCGCGGGAGCCTGAAGAGAAGCAGAAAGACCCGAAGAGGAGCCAAAGAGGAGCAGAAGGACCTGAAGAGGAACCAAAGGACCCGAAGAGGCACCGGGGCATCAAAAGCAAGAAGAGGAACTATGGTTGGCGTAGCATGGGTGAGTGTTAATTTTTTAATACACTCAAGTATAAGCTGAGTTAGGTTTTTTCAGCACAAATTTTGTGCTTTCGAAGCCATCTTTAAATATCTTTACTTTTCCTAACATTTTGGGGCTTATTTACTAAAGGTCCCGCCGCCGTATTTCCATCGAGTTTCCCAACATTTTCGGGAATCGTGCCACTGGGACAGGGATTTAGAAGGGGTGTGTGTTGCCCACGATCGGATTATGGGAGCGGGAATTAACTTATAAATTGTGTCGCAAGCCATGCACTTACATGCACCATGAGAAAGATGGTGAACTCCAGCGGATCTGAGCGGTGAAAGCGACACATGCAGGATATCGGGCGCATGATCTTCATGAATCATGGCACTTTCGGGATCTCCTCCGGACCGGGTAAATAATTGTGCCCCTTTGACTTGTGTCAGGGTAGGGTTAGATGTAGCTGGGTTAATGTAGAAATGTTTGTGGGTGGATATTTTTGTCCCAGAAACTTAGTAAAAAATTTTCCATCTGTAAAGAAATTCTTTAGCATCAACTATGTGTAAATGCCAACACTTTTTCTCTTTTTACAACTCCAGTTTACAGAGTTTTGATATTTTATGACTGATATTCCTATAAATAAATTATTATATGTAAAAAGGAACACTCAAAGACTATAAAGCTTATGATTAAAATTAGTCTATTAGATACTAAATAGCTACTTTTTTTACAACAGCAACCAGTGACATACAGTTTCTGAAAATGTGCCAGCAAATGAGTCTTTGAGTGTCTCAAGGAGAACTCTTAGGAACTGATAAGCAGCCCCATGGTACACAGACATTTTGGGTAGGATTATCACTCCTGATTATGTCATTGGGGAGTGATGATGCTGATGCCGGTTCACTGACGCTGCATAGATTGAAATGCTGCTGGCGATTTTGCCAGCAGCATTTAAAGAGTTAACAACTGTGATCAATGCCTGAACTTCATTAGAATTAGGGTCAGGTCAGTGGGATCCAGTCAATACGAATCCAAACTTTGTAGTTCGGGTCTGTTCAACAATAGTCCCAAGCCCAATAATGGCTTTGACTCTACTGAGTACAAACTGTCCATTGCCTCCCTCATGGTCTTGAATAATGGCTTCCCTTTTCTCCAACTTTACCTTGAGTTTACTTTGTTGAATTAGATGACCCCATGGACATTTTCAAGTTTGTTTGTATTAGTGCTAGTATACCAATCACTGAAAAGAGAACTTCTAATTTTAATAAATAGTTTCATTATGCAAGTAAATATGCCACAAATGAAACCAAGCTACAATATGGCATGGAAATGAAATAAAAAGATAACCGTTTTCTAAAAGAAATCCAATGTTTGGATTGTATACAAGTGTCTATTTTACATAATATGTTGAGTTGACATATCATACTCTTGGTGTTTCCTAAATTATAGAAATGACAGACTCAGTACTGAGCCACAGATTTCAAAATAACCATTTAATCAGCAAGGGTCCAAAGGTTTTAACATGATCAATATGCTCAAAACGCATTTTCATAGCACCTCACTTTGTTATAGAAAAAAATCAATAAAACCCAGAAGAAGGTAACAGCTCTAAGCAGTCTTAGAGTGAGTCTGTAATCCTGATGAATAATGTTGCTGTCATAACAGCTGCGATAATTTAATGCTGACACTTAGCAGCATGATAAATAGATTGTCAAGTCTCAAGATTCAGAAAGTCAAGTGAAACTTTATATGACAATTTTTTTTTAAAATGAGCTTGTAAGCATGGGTAGGGTTGGGAAGGCGAGTCACGTTGCCGGAATAAAACAGTAATTTTTCATTTCACAAAAGATCATGGTTATAGTGTCTCTAAGGGTGCAATATGTTTGATCCTCAAGTCTCATTTTAAAGTGTTAAAGAGATTGTCAATTTTACTTCATGTTTGTTGAACTGTGTGGTGAGGCAATTTACCAATATACATCTATTAAAAGTTTGACACCACTTTATTTATATGTAAAATAAATCAATGGGTTCATATATGTCTTTTACCTAATCAGCTGTCATTCCTGTGCATAAAAATTCTGCAGATGAAGGGTCATGTGATCTTAACTGCCCATTGCCTATGACCAATTTCTTTTCCAAGACCTTCAACTGGTATACATTGATACTATCATACAGTCCTGGATGGTGGATTAGTCATGGACAGAGATCACATGACCATCAATCTGCTGCCAATATAGAGCCAGAAATGACAGTTGATGAGGTAAAAGACATTTCAGAAACAGGCTTTTTTTTCACATATCAAGATAGCAGTGGAAAACTTGTTATAGATGTATATTGGTAAATGACCTAATATCCTGCCCCACTGTCAGGATTTCAACCGTCGTCCTGTGGATTTTCTATTCAGTTCTCTACCACTGTTCTATGTAGCCTCTTTGTTGCTGGTGTTTCTGTATTACCTGCTGGTGGGTTTTAAGTCTCAGCTATGTTAATTTGTATTATCCTATGAGGAGTAGTCAGGATCCATTTAAGGCTTGGTTTTGTCATTTAGTATTTGCTAGATATTGTTATATTTGCAGCTTATCCCCGACTCTATTCTGTAGGAATATCTATAGTAACTAAGTAGCTTGTTTCTATGATTGTGGTGAGAAATTCTGTGAAGTTTGTCTTTTCCTCTTGTATTCTCTCACCACTTTCCTGTATGTTTCCCTTTGTCTGTGTTTATTTTCTAGTGAGTGTATTCGGACCTGCACTAGTTGTTACCTATTCCTCTCCGCTCTATAGCCCTTCTTCCTGCATCCAGTCTTGGTTGTGTGTTTGTGTGCAGGCAGGGATTCCTTGTTCACCACTTTTTACTTGCAGCAATTGTTTTATTAAGGGGGGCCCAAATTTAATACACCAGACCCTAGTATCCTTTAGTCCTTTTAGCAACTATCTGGAAAGGTCTTTGTGGTCAGAGAGAGCAAAATTGTCAGGTCGGGGCCTAGCCCGGGTAAGCTGACCATCACCTGTAGACAGGGACTAGCCTAGCCGTAGAGTCATGGACAGTTTTCCCTTCCCTGTTTCCCTAGTTCTTGCTGCTCTTTTTACAACTTTTTCTGCTTCCTTGTAAGCCGTAATACCCACACATTACAAGAAACTTGAAATAAAGTGGCCAACCCCTTTAATTACAATGGTGGTAAAACCAGTGTAGCTGTAACTATTATTAATGTTGTTATACAACAGTTGAATAATAATTCAACTGTTGTACAACACCATTAATAATAGTTACAGCTACACTGGTTTTACCACCATTGAATTTTTTTTTTTTTTTTCGCACTATTCCCAAATGATCAGTGCCACAGCCAAAGACACTGCCAGCCTATTTGCTCCTCCAGCCCAGGGCCACCCACCTGACACAATATTGCCAAGACTAATGGCACTGATTGCTTGGGCAGGGTGGGGGCTATAGAAAGTAATCACATTATGCTTCAATGTGTAGAATGGCAACTAGTAAACAATGGAAACGGAAAAGGGTCCTAGTTAAAATAAATATCCATGAAGTATTAAAGGTCCTGAAGAACACATCTACATAAATAAGTAACTTTGCATTATTTATTTAACACCATATATTTATGGAAGTACAATATAAAAGTATAAATGTCAACTTCAGAGCAAAAAGAAAGGTAATATTTATCTCCAGTGTATAGTTGTCTGAAAGATACTTTTTTCTACTGCTTTTCAAGGCTCTGTAGTCCCAGAGATCATGAAGTAGTTAACTATATTCACATATTTTATACAAGTCCAAGTCTTTATTTTATTTCTATCCACGGAATGCACCAGCTTCGCTCTAAAATGGGAAACATTTTCCTTTCACATCAAAATATCAAATAAAATAATCAAATATTGGAAACAAGATTACAGCAGTTGCAATTACGATCCCAACAATGTTACCATGAACTGTATTTTTATAATATCATAACAATCTGACAGCTATTATATGTACCATTCAATGGCGGAGCTTTCGAGAAGGAGAAGTAATAACAAGGCAGGGGTTAAGAGTCAAACAAAACAACTATATATTGTCAACAAGAGACTTTATAGCTTCCAAGCAATAAATCATAAAAATGTTCCTATTTCAAAACATTTAAGATAAGGGAGTTAGGAATCAAATCAATTTAGTTTCTTTATGCAGGTTCCAATCTCCTTTACCAGGGACAAACAGGCTGTCCTTGTCAAAGCATTTCAATGTGAACGACCGAAGGAAAAAAGTATTATCTTATAAAGACCATCTATGTCTTTTCACGGCATACTTTGATTAATACACTGAGATGTCCAAAACAACAGCAACTTTGTTTGAACAATAAAAACATTGTGTATGCACTTGATGTCTTGACACAGGATAGCACCGTTGCCATTCATTTCCATTTATCAACAGCAGATGTATTGTGCCATCAAACTCTATTTATTAGATTTTTTATTTAAATGCATAAGCAATTAGATTCATGTGTAGAGCTTTCCTTTATATATAAACAGTCATTAGAAAAGAAATTACAACCTCATTAAATTCTTTGGTTTTATGTATGGGGATGCTGTGTAATGATTTATTCAATAAAAACAACATCAAAATGCAGAAGTGGCATTGGCAGAGATAAGTAAACCCTTATTACTTCCATAGGATTTAAGATTTTAAGTAGCAGTCATGTGCTGCTAACCAAATGGTCTTAAAGGGGTTTTTTTTAGAAAATCTGTTAAAGCCAATGGGGGCCCGAGTGGCATTAAGTGTACTTTCTCTGTTCCAGGTTGCCATGTTGTGGTCCTAGGCTTGGCCCAAAGTTATTGGGTGTCACTGGACCCACTTTGGCCTCCTCAGACCACTGGATGTTATCATCTAGCTAAGCAGTTTTGTATACAGTTTTGTAGGGAAAGTCTGGTATGCCTTGTCATTTATCTCTAAGCTTAGAAACTGTGGGTACATAGATTTCTTTTGGGGGGATTCATGCAATTGACAGTTATCTCTGTAGGCGGAGTGATACAGGGTGGGGAGAAAGGAGTGTCTTGTGTTACACATGTCGGAATGATTACTTCAGGAGGTCCTTGTTGCAGCATCTGACCTTGGGAAAGGGGAAAAAATCGATAATTTTTTCTAAGCAAAGATAAGTTAAGCTAGAATTAGTCATTTTTTCATAGTGATGTACAGTATAATCAGAACTACAATGCTGCCTTTTGATATAACTCTACACTTCACTGAGATGTTATTACAAAAGATCCAAATTTTAGTCATAGAATTTTCATCCAAGGAGCGATTATTTCTACATGTGCTCCAATGACAGATGAAACATTATTTCTCTTATTCTTTTTTCAATCACTGTTCCTTTTTTGTTCCTGCTATTTCATCTAATTTACTGGGGAACACTCATTTTGAAGCTTTAAAAGTTGAAACAGTTTTTAAGTATATTTGGCTCCCCTGTTTTTCTGGAAATGACACCAGCTCTATTTCTGGAGATCTGGCATAGTCACCTTACAAAGTATACACTGTTCCCTAGTCAGAAACTCATTTTTGGGATTTCCTGCGATGAGTTGTTATTGGACATTCTTGATGGGTGCTCCACCAGTAATCAACCATAAGAACTATAAGAGCCATGGTCATAATAACAAGGTACTTATTGGTAGGGGCGTAACTAGAACACTTCTGCTTGGGGTTCCCCTTGCCCCTTAAAAAATTCATATACTCACATATTTATAAATTTACACAGATCTGTCCCAGCAGCTGCTGACCAAGTGACAAGAGATCCCTAGCCCAGCCGTTCTGCTATCCACTCCCTCTCTCCCAACATTTCTTATTTGAGCTGCAGATTCAAGCTATGTACTGTGGAAGATATGCACTGTTATATACATATCATGCTGTACAATGTGCAGCAAAATATGTATATAATGGTGGACACCCTCCATTTTTTAGTGCGTCAGTTCAGATGTGGGGCCCCCTGACACTGCAGGCCCCATAACATTTGTTATGGCTGCTACCACTGTACTTACATCCCTGCTTATTGGATCAACAGCTAATAAATAGAGGTGCTAGAGAGAAATGGAAAGGTACTTTTAGAATCTCAAAAATACCCAGAATCAGGTACCATTATTTTTTTTATTTGTTATTTATATTCTATTCCTGTAATCCATTTGGATGACCCAGTAACAGTCTAGGGAGGACAACTAGTAGTTCTAGTTTTGTGAAAATGGCTTGAGGGTAGTTTGCCTATATTCTTGGTATCTAACATTTTTACAGGATGCCTCCAAGAGAAAGGGTTCCTCTTCAAAGAGCTAGCGATCTACATATTGCATAAGTTGGTTGATCTAGTTCTCACACGTTGACCTCAAATAAAGATTGTGATAGAAGTAAGCCATTGGGCAACAGAATGCCTTGAACACCTTAGCAAAAGTCATGTCAAACAGTTTTTCATTGGTCTGTATTCCAAGTCTGCACATATAAAGTGATTATACCGCCACATATCTCATTTCCCAATATTAATAATCATAAGTTACTTATGCTGCAGTTTTTACCGCATGTCGAGTGCAAGACTCCGCTTAGAAAAGTTATAGTGATTATTATTAGTTGTCTTAGCTGCAACTTTACCTGGTACAAGTATGGTACATGTGAACAGTCTGTATCTGAAATTGGTCAAAGGCTACACAAGTGGGACAGAGCATCTCCAAAACAGTGTGTGGGGTGTTTTTTGGAATATAGATTTTTTTTTTACACCTGTTAAAAGTGCTCAAATGAAGTAGAACATTTATACATACACATGCTTCTGGGAACCTATGGTTTATTGATACATGCAAAAAAGTGTTCAAGTGGATGAATTGGGTTCAGATTTCTGAGATCCTACCAAACATATGAAATGTGCATATTATACTGGATGTATCAATTTTGAAAAGATACAATTGATATGTATCCTTTACATAATGGTGTGCCTCGTATTGAGGATCTAATATGTCATATAATTTTACACTCTGACTTTTGTGACTTGTGTTATGCTTACCAGAAAATCAGTTGTACAGAGATAGGAATTTTTGTATCTTTACTAAAGATTAGCTGAATGTTAAGAGATGAATAAACTGATAGTAAAGCTAGGCACTTACCCAGGCTGATAACTCACACTTAGGCACTCAAGAGTAACATCTGCTTACCATAAAATGGCTCTATAATTCATTTTCAACTTTACCTAATTGTCTTCGTCATTTCATTATTACAAATATTAGGTATGGTTATAAAGGAACAGTAATTCTTTTTACTAGACTGAGGATTTCAGCATGGGTGCAAGCATGCTAATCTAATTATAAAGGTAGCCGAGCTGAACGGCTGCATTTTCTCATACTTAGCATTCACAAGTCAGGTCCCAGCAGATGTGTTGTGAAATTAATTTCCTCTGGTGTAACCAGAAACTCTCTGTTATGCAATTTCCATTTCACAGATGATAACCTATTATCACTTTATTCAAGGAAAATGTGTTAATAGCCACAAGGAAAATTGAATTATTCATATTTGCTCATTTCTATTCTGAAGCACACACTTCTCTTTTCATGCATTGGGAGAAGGCTAATGTAAACATGACCAGATCCTTGTAAATTGGCTTGTAGAAGAGGCTGTTAGCATACTGCCTGGGGACTGATCTGGGACAGGGATAACGGCTGATATCTGTGAAGTACAGCATGTGGAAGACAGGCTGTTACCCTTACCAGGTGGTATTGCAAGCTAATGGGAGCCAGGTCAAAACATCAGATGTTAATTTAGAACTTTAACAGTCAGTAATGTAGATACATGGAAAGAAAGCAGAATGTAACAAGTAGCTACTGTTTACACAGTGTGGAATATTTGGTGATAAAGCTCCAAGGAAGCAAACTGCTTGTTGTAATAATGTTGTTACACATTGTTAAACACTTGGAGATTGGGATTACATGAACAACTATATTAATCTAATTTACATGCGTGTTCACAATATTAACCCTTAGGTCCCTTTTTGTGTAAAGTTACATGGTCAGTCAAAGGAATTCAAAGCTCCATCTAGGGCTATTTCTATGTGACACAGAAACTCCTTGTTCTGCCTCCCACAAAAATTAAAGTGTTTTATGTGTCATACTGCCTTATGCCCTATGTCCCATGTACTGTATTTGCTTCTGGGGACACTGTTACTATATTGACCACACTGAAAGCACTATTACTATATTGGCCATGCAGGGCACAGTGTTACAATATTCGCTCCTGGGAACACTGTTACTATACTGGCTGTTGATGGGTACTATGACTATTTTAGCTACTGCGGGAGCACTGTTACTCTACTAGCTTTTGTGGAGATAGTGTTATTATATTGGCTACTGTAGGGGCATTATGACTATATTGGCTACTGTGGGAGCATTATGATTATATTGAGTACTGTGTGGGCATACTTGTGATCTTTAGGGAAGGAAATGATGATGATGATGATGATGATGTGAGGAACCTAACATTTTTGTGTTGATAAATCTGCAGAGAAAATTCATGGCAGGAAGAAGCTGACAAGATGGCCAGAAAGAAGTTGGTATGTTGGTGTTGCTTACAAGCTCACAATTCTCCTATAAGGGTGACCTACATGGAGAAAGTCTTATACTGCACCAGATTTATCCAGCATCAGATACTGTGATAAATCTGGTCAGTGTCAGGCTGTTGTCTAACTCCTTCTAAATTCTTTTGTTCCAGCCCTGTACTTAGTTATCTATGTTCTGACCCTGTATTTATTTAGCTATCTAGGTTTCAGCACTGTATTTACATAGTAATCAATGTTCCAGCACTGTTTTTATGTAGTTATCTTGGTTATGGTCGCTTTACTTTTTGGCTAAGTAAAATACCTATGTAAAACTCATGACTGGTGCACTATATTTTGGCAGCTCAGGGACCAGGGTAGTTTTAATCCACCACTACATAGAAACCACACAATGCGTGTCTAAGGGCTTTCATGTACAACACTAAGTCAAGATTGCTAAAGTTCAACGATAAACAGACTATGTCCGGAATGCAAATAGGTTATCCAGTTAAAACAGTAATATTTTGTCAAAACAAACTCAAAATTTGCACAAATAAAATTTCTATCATTACAATTTCCAACAAACTCCTTTACTTACAGGGAATCTGTTACCTCATTAACCCCCCAATCACACAAACAGGAACAATTTGGCAAGCGCTATATAAATAAAGGTATTATTATTATTATTATTATCATTATTACGCATTTCCACCATTTTAAAGTGTACAGGAGGTCTTTTTTATTATATATTTTTAATCTTGTTGCATGTAAAAAAAATACTGTTATTTCTGTCTAAGAGGCAGTCAAGGAGGTGGGGTTGCTCTACACACTCCAACTCCTGTCACCCCTGCCTTTTCTCACCTACATCACTCTCCAGCTACGCAGAGTTCTTGTGTTTGCGCTGCGCGAAAGAGCCGACAGAGTTCGCTCAGTGAAGTTGAACCAAATGAGTATTCATTAACAAAAAGACATTAATTTTGTAAAGAAATAATTAAAGGGTTTTACCACAAACAAGAACGTTTACCGATGTAAATACAATTTATTAATAGTGTTGAGAAAAGTTGTTTCTGGCACTTGTTCTGATGTCCTATTCCATGCAGGCTATCCTGTGAGAGAAGGAAAACCAGTAATTCTACACACTGCTTATTATGCACTTCTCCCTGAGCTCCAGGCTCTGTCCATAATCATGACACTGCTTGGAGGGGCATGCCCATGCTTTGTCATCATGAAAGGTGGACCATGGAATTAGTCTGTTTCCTCACCTCTCTGCTTCCATCAGTGACTTTGCTTACAGGAGAATGATTGCAGTATGGGGATGTACACTGATAGGAGGAAAGTAGGAACTGGCATTCCTGACTTTCTGCAAGTCCCATGCATACGCAGTAACACTACAGTGGGCTGGAGACCAGTTACACTGCAAAAGGAAAGGCAAGACTTGCAGACAGCCGGGTGAAGTCAATGTCTGTCTGCAGCGCTTGGGGTTGGTACATATAAAGATTTTTTTTATGAAGGGGTGTGTATTATCTATTAGTGAACGGAACCAGGAGACACTCGGCTGAAGTAGGCCTGAGGCCCAGCTATTAGCATATATATTTTTATAAAGGGATCTGTGGGAGTCCCATCACTGAGACCTGCACCAATCAGCAAGTTAGGCCCTATCCTGTGGGAAAACCCCTCTAAAGGTTCTATACACTTAGGGTATTATCAAGTACTGTATACATTTCTGTTTTTCTTGTAATCAACTAAATGGAAATATCTGCACTGGATTAAATATTTGGCAATATTTGGTAATCCAGCAACTGTCAAGTCACATTTACAAATAAATCTATACAAATAAACATAAAATATATAAATATATCACATTTTAATGTTCCATGTTGTTAATATGATCACACAAGTTTATATTAAATTATTAGGATACCACGTTCAAAAAATGAATTACCTATTGCTATAGTATATTGTATGATCAACCTCAGTGTACTGTAACCCTTTGCAGTTTCTAAAATGATTGCTATCCTGTTTTGAATGTGCAATGAATAAATTCATATAATTGTGAGTATCTTAAATCTTTCCAACAAAGGAAACTGTAAATTGCAAAATGGTAGTGAATAAAAACATAATTACTGCTTTCATTCGTTCATACTATATTAGTGTAATATAATTATCTTGTAGGCAGACTGAATCTTATAAATATTCAACAAAAAGCTTCAGAATGAATATACAAATGAACACTTAGAACTAAATACTCAAATAAAAAGAAATTATTTTCCTATTTTGGATGATGAATGGAAAGCATTTTTGTGATAAATGTGTTGAAATACCTAGAGGTAAAGTTTCAGTGTCAAATCTATTTCAGAGATTAATGATGTACATATTGAGTAGGCGAAAGTTACTGTTTTGATATTATTTACTAATTTGCTCACTACTGTTTAGCCTGCGATAATGAGGGCTTTTATTGCACTGATTGCATAACAACCTCTATTTGAACTCAAATCATATATTTTTTTTAGAAAACTCCACAGAATGGTAATTGTTTTATAGTTATCATAGAATATTAACTCTCCTATTCACAATTTTAAGGTTCCCTTCCAGCACTAGGAGTCTGCATAGCATTTCTCATCTAACTGGCTGAGTTTTCAATTTACATTGACATCAAATAAATCCCGAAAACAATAGTCATAGCAATGGTGTAGTAGTTTTTTTTTTTTTTTTTACTAAATGTAGATACCTTAACCCCTTGATGGATAAAGCCATTTATAGGGCTACAAAAAATCGGAACTGTTTATTTATTTTTGTTTACATTGCAATAAAAATATCTTTTTTTGAGGGGTTGGTTGTATTTTATTCTTAGAATTCTGGGGTAGAGATTTATGAACATTTCTTTATTATTTAATTTAAAATAACACAGGAATACTGATATATCATTTTGGAGAAAATACACAATTTTTTATTCAATTCTTGTTAGTTACTAAATGTAATCTGTTATCAGGTCAGCGCCTGAAGATAACCTTTTGTCATGTAGCAGTCCAGTCATATAGATGATTTACCAGATTGCCTTTTTTTTAAATGAAAAAGAAACATTTATTCAATATGTAAATGAAGGTTTAGAGCAAATGGGACATCGTCCCTCCCACTTCCTGTACTGCTCCTCCTATATCAAATCTACTGTTTCTCCCCTCTCCCATTACTGGGACAAATCTCCACCCCCTGTTCAAGTTCAACCAAGGCCTCTTGCCTGCTCCCTATAATTACTGCATTCTGTTCAATTTTTATATTACTTTAAAAGTTATGTGTGAAATTCCATTCAAATATGGGCATATATTGACTTGTTTTGACTCCTAAGTATTGAAACATGACCCTGTTGAACAGATTGGTCCAATTTTGTTAGCTATAATGAGCTTCAGCACTTGTGGCAAATGCATGAAGTACAGCACATGCACAGTGTTTTCCCATTTACACCACTTCAACGCCAAGTAGGCATGGAGTTGGTTGGAGTCATAGCCTGCGTCAGTACCTGGTCCAGGTTATAGTACAATTCAATGCCAGTTAGGGAAATTAAAGCCCAACCAGAGTTTTTCATTAGTTACATTTAGTATGTATAGATCATTCAGATGACACACTCCGCCTTAGTTTATATTGTGCATTTTGCCTGTGTAGTGTGCAGAGGGCGTATGGAACAAGGAAAACACAACTCACTCAGGCTATGCATCCTGTTCAACAAGCAGCACAGAAACAGACCCTCTCGTGAGGGCAATCAGTAGATGAACAAAATAAATGGTCCATCTGCGATAAGATCAGGGTTATTTCCAGCTTTATTCCAGGTTCTTGTTAAACTTTCCGCAGGTTTCTTAGAAACATGTCAATGCGTTTCTGGCATCTAAGTGCCCTTAATCATATAGAGGGCGCCAGATTCATGAATTTGGTGCCCGTTCTCCATTAATCTGGTGCCCCCTGCACTGCTCCAACAGAGTGCAACAACTTTTAACTTTTAACATGGTGGCGTGTGACACACTTCTGTTGGACTTTGCATGATAAATGTGGCACACCTGGCACTGAAACGCCCATTTCAATGACAAAATTTGTGTCACATGAAGAATAGTGCAGCCGCGACACAAAGGGTGCAAGCAGCTTGCACATAAAGGAACATTCAAAGTCTGACAACTGGTGCACCAACATTAGTAAATTTACCCCATTATGTGCATTTGAACTTATGTTATATTGTATATCTTCCTACTGTGCTGTTGCTCATATAGATTATAGCTGAAAAGGAAAATAAGGAAAAGTAAGAACAATTACAAAGCCAAATTAGAGGGGGGTCTGGAGACAAAATAGTAGGGACACATGGAGGGGAATGAAAAAGATCAAAGATCTTAGCGCCAGGGTAAGGGCAGCCGGGAGTAACTGTGTTAGAGCAAATTATATTAATTTGTTTTGTAAAAGATTTTACTGATGCAACAGAAGGCTTGAGGGTTGAATCGTTAAATCAAATGGCCTATGGAGTTGAGTCTAAGAATAAGCCTATTATTTAGGAAATAAGGGTGATAGTGCCGAATGTTATAGAAAATTGCAGTTAATAAATTGAGCGGTTCTGATGGAGTCTCTGCTAGCGGCCTTCCATGCAGCTAGTCATGAGTTGAGAGCTCTTTGGACATGGTTGTTGAATGCTAGTTTAGTACAACAGAGGTAACCCAAGTTAGCTATAATGCCGACAGCAAACAAACTTAACCCTACATTATTCAATGACTATCACCCAATTGCTTTAATTAAGATATTAGAATGTCTGGTATTGTGACATCTGTCTACTGTGGTTCGAATAATTCATGGATCCCCTCCAGTTTGCATATAGGAAAAGCATGGGCATTGAGGATATGTTAATCCATCAATTACATCAAATGCACACAATGCTAGGAGAATCAAAGTCTGTAGTATGCATTCATTTGTTCGAGTAGTGCGTTAAACACTGGAGGAAATTAATGTTACTTATGACATCATCATTTGGATCCATAATGTGTTAAACTAGGCAATAACATTGTCTGATGAACTAGCATGTAGCATTGGGGTCCTTCAGGGAACGGTTTTAGCATTATTTCTGTGTTTATATGGTTGACATTAGAGAAAATAGTGTGGAATGTTTCCTGAAAAAGTTTAGTGACGACTATATAGTTGTGGCCTGTGTTAGAAATAACAATGAGTCAATTTATTATAGTACTTCGAGTCGCCTGTTCAAATGGGCTAATACTCAATATAGAAAAAAACTAAAGAACTGATAATCAATTTTAGGAGCCTGAAAAATGCGGAGAGTACCCTGGTTTTTACCGCAGTTGAGGAAATTTCCAAATATAGGTACTGAGGTGTATAGGTTGACAGAAAACTTGATTGGCATTGGAATGTTAATCAACAGATTAAGAAGTTTCAGAGTAGGTTCTATTTTCTCCCTTAGGTCATTTGATATTTGCTACATTGTTTTTATTGATCAGAATTAGAGACTGCACTATTCTTTTCAGTAGCAGCTTGGGAAACAAGGATAACAATGCGTGACAGAATCAGGATTGAGAGGCAGGTTCGGATGGCTGGGTCGGTCATTGGCACTCGTCTGGACTCGTGGGAGACCATGATCAATTGCCGAGTACTCCGATTTGAGAAAATAAGTCGTAGTTGCAGGTCAACTTAGTACATGTGGTAGGTACAATCATTGGTCATGTAAGACAGAGAGGTTAAAGAGAAATTTTATTCCTCCTGCGATTAGACGATGTAGTGAGGATAGAGTTAGCAAGTTGCAATGCTTGTAGCATACTACTAAATGTATCCACTGGCACTGTATTAATGCGTATGGTTATTTCTTGTGATAAAGTTGTGTTTTATAGAATCTATTTCCTTTGGCGACAATAAATAAAATACAGTTTTCTTTTTATATAAACGTTATTTATTTAACTGCCATATTAAATGTACAATACCATGCAAATAATGGTTCTCTATAAATAAAAGTACATTACATCTGAATATTTGAATATTGTTTACAAATAGAAAGATTTAGAATAGAGATAAGCTCTGTAATTGACAGCCCTGCATTCAGAGTTTGACTTCACTGATAAATTCTCCTCCCCTATGACTTTATACAACCATTTCACATCTTACTTCAAAGTTGATTTTCTGGAAAGTGTTTATCTGTTTCACAACATGCTGGTAGGGGTTTATTGGGTACATTTCTGCTGGCCGGCTCCTTTAACGTGTTATTTAGTTGATTGTAACATTTTTGTTGACTTTACCACAGTGTCCCCTCAAATTATCAAAATCAGAGCCTAATTGTTAGGTGCTGGGGCTTTAGTTTAACAGGGCACTATTTACTTGTGTATACTGTACACACATTTTATTACCTTTATATGGATTGAGAGATCTGTTAGGATGGAAATCAGGTACTGTGCCATGGTATGCTATCCTATTTGTGCAAAATGCCTCTGTAATACACTTACAGTTTTTTGCATCATTTAGATTTCAAATAGTGTCACAATTTGCCTTGATATTTAAATATCTCTGCTTTTAGACACTGGAACTTCATCAAGGAATCGAAAGAATTGCCATAGGAAACTGACATTTTTTCTATAAAAGAGAAATACTTTTATGTAAAGTTACACATATATATACTGATATGTCTTACTCCACCAATGCAGCATTCGTGGCATTTTGACAATGTGTTTGTTTTACTTTACTCCCAAGAAATTGACAGTGTAGAGTTTATTGCCTTCACATTTAGAAATCACTAGATGGCAGTAGATCATATTATATACAACAAAAATGTTAAATAATAACTTCTTTAAAACACTGCATTTCTACTTTGTTGACAGCCTACGGAATAGTTCAATAAAATTTGCCTCGGTTTTATGACTATTATCCAAAATTCAACTCCCCAAATAATTAAGGTAGAATTATAAGTGAGTACATAAAAAGTATACCAAATAAAATAAACAAAATAAATGAAATGTAATTTCCTCTACTTTTCTATGTTTTCAAATGATGAAAACATAGAGAAGTATGATGCCAAGGTACTGGCACAAGGTGCATGTGGTGCCAATATTTAAAAAGCACCCTAGAACTTCGTCAGGCAATTACAGGCCTGTAAACTTAACATCCATTGGGGGGAAAATATGAGAAAGGTTGCTTAAAAATCACATACAGCAGTATGAAACATCACCTAGTATAGTAAGTGACAGCCAGGATGAGTTTACTAAGGATAGAAGTCTTCAGACTAACCTGATCTGCTTTTATGAAGAGGTGAGCAGATCCCTGGACGGGCGAGTAATGTATAAAAACAAGGCACACAAACATTTAACGGAAATGACATATTGGACACTCCTATGACACAACAGTGCGAAGCAAAAATAAATGTTAATAAAAAAATACATAAGATCTGTTTTAAGATTTAATCCATTAGGTGCACACATATCTAAAGTAAGCATCCAGTTCATTTTACACTTAAAGGGGTATTCCCACCTCAGCTGCTAAAGTTAATTTTATCCATTACTCTCCCAAACATTTCTTCATTGCTTTATTATATTAAAAAAAATACTTTTATTCCCATAACAGTGTAAATGGGGCTTACCTGCTTCCTAGTAACGGCCCTCTGTTATCACTAGATGTGGCAACTAAGGTCAGGTTTCGCAATTATTTCTGCCGGCTTGCATGCAACATCGCATCGCATCGGAGGCCATGGCCGTCAGACAACCCGACAGATTCGGACTGAGCGCGGGATTTAAAAAAGGAATTGTGTCGCAAGATCAAGCACTCACAAGCACCGGGAAGAAGAAGGTGAACTCCGGTGGACCTCGGCGCAGAAGCGACACATGCAGGAACTCGGGCGTGCGATTTTAGTGAATTGTGCTAGACCCGAATACTCATCAGACAAAGCACCACGGGATTGCAATTGGACCAGGTAAGTAAATCTGCCCCAATATCTAGGCATATATCTGGAGCAACTACAACATCTTTGGATGAACACATCTCTCTAATGTTTCTAAACATTTTTATTTACATTCTGCTTCTTTTTCGGCTATGAAACTACAGGACATTGAATGCCTGCAAAGAGGTGGAGATTGGAAAAGATTGCTACATATGTGTGAAATGTACTGGATACTTACTTTAGATATGTGTGCTCCTAATTGATTAAATCTTAAAACAGATCTAATATATTTTTATTAACATGTATTTTTGCTTTGTACTGTTTATTTATGTTATGTCTACTGTTTTTGACCCTTTAGGCGGGTTCTAGGAGTGTCCAATATGTCATTTACGTTGATGTTTGTGTCTTTTGTTTGATTTGACTAATATGACTAAGAATAACTAATGCATCCAAAATGCGTATCTACAAAACTTTTGTTTCTGGTCTAAAGTATTTTTGATTTCTTTTCTCAATGGAGATCTTCATTTTTCACTATTTTTCTTCCACTTGGATTCGCAGAGTGGCCCGGCTTCTCATCTTATGTGTCTCTTTGCTTGAGTATTCATGATATCCCACCTGACATTTTTACTTAAAGATGCTGTAATATCCCGGTAATTATTGAAACATGAAAGTAAAGTGTGCTGGCCATTTTACATGAACAGTTATTTCAATGGAAACCCCTCCTCAAATTCCAGAAGTCATTCTTTTTTAATTAGATATAGGCATGTTAAGACTTTTGGCAGCAAGGCTTGTATTTTCCAATGGCCTCATTTGTAGGGAAAAATAGCACACTGCAAAATATATGTTAATCCTTTCCTGCAAAGGAACAGAATATAACAGCTATTCTTCTGCTTGTTGTTTAATTAAAACATTTTAATGGTAAACCTTACAGTATCAAAAAAAATTAGAAAAAGTTAACTTAATGGGGGTCATTTACTAAGGGCCTGATTTGCGTTTTCCCAACGTGTTACCCAAATATTTCCGATTTGCGCCGATTTTCCATGTATTGCCCCGGGATTTTGGCGCACGCGATCAGATTGTGGCGCTTCGGCGCTGGCATGCACACAACGGAAATCGGGGGGCGTGGCCAAACGAAAACCCGACGGATTCGGAGAAACCGCCGCATTTAAAAAAAAAGTGTTGCGGGACTCCCGCTTACCTTCACCAGGTATATGCCGGTGAACTTCAGTGCATTCCGGTGGGCCTTGGGGAACTTCAGTGCAGCAGCGCCACCTGGTGGACGTCGGAGGAGCTACCTTAGCGAATCCCGGGCCGGACCCGAATCGACCGCAGAGAACGCGCCGTTGGATCGCGAATGGACCGGGTAAGTAAATCTGCCCCATTGAGAATTAAGTTAGTGCAATTAAGTAGATAACAAACATGTAAATCATTAGATAGGTAGTATTTGAGGGTATATCTGAATTTCTGATTGCTTTTTATTACAATTTTCTAATTTTATTACAATTTGTTAGTTAGGAATTACTAAAATTACAATTTTGAAATATGTTTTTATTTTTATTTTTAACCCACTATGTAGTTGCCTTTGGGGAAAATGGTAATTTTTGGGATGTTTTTTATTTTTATTATTTATGTATTTTTTTAATTTTACCCTAACTTTTTATAACTGTCCCACTAGGGATCTTACACATGGGATGCCATAATCCCTTTTACAATACATTGCAGTATCTTTCAGTATTACACTGACAGTTTGAACAGTTTGTACACTTCTGTACATGGCAGCCACAGAGGTCTTGTTTAGACCTCTGACAGCTATGGCAACTGTTCCTTCTGTCTCACTCCTTTGCTGCCATGGTCTCCTGCTACTGATTAAGGTGGCACTCTCACAGTGCAAACCTAATCATTAGGATGAGTATGCTCATCCTAATGTGGAAACGGCCCGATAATTAGGTTGAGCAAACTCGTCCTCTAACTGGTCTTTCATCCCTCGAATCACCATTCAAGCAAAAACAATATAGAGTAGGGCTCTTTATCCGCTTTAGGCATATTTGCTTAGCGCTCCAGGGACATGTCATGCTTGTTTGTCTATATATATATATATATATATATATATATATATATATATATATATTTCCCTCCCCATACCAACTATTGCCTAGCACTGTAAAACTTATTGTAAAACTTATTGCAAGTCCTTTTAGACATAACACTACAAATTTGGTTCGCTGGTATTTTTGTTTTTTACCCCCTTCTTTCTGTGAAGATCCTTCACGGTGCAGAGATGCACAGCTACTTTTAGACCTATCCATATATTGAAGTCTTGGTGTTGGCTTGGTTACTCATTCACAAACTTGTCAAGAAGATTCAATAAGAGTGAACTTTTTCCCAGTCTGAGTTCTAAGGGTATCAATTTATATATATACATCAAGAATCTCTCAGTTCTTTTCATATGTCTTTAAATTTGGACTAGTATGTGTTAGGGCTCAGAGTCTGTGGACCCTCTGGACCACTGCGGGAGATGGTACTAGCCAACACCTAGGACCGGAGTCTAATTGGCAACTGTTCTTCACCAGAGCCCGCCGCAAATCGGGATGGTCTTGCTGAGGTGGCGTACCACCATGTTCCTGGCACATGGATCAGGAACACAGGAATGGACCGGCACATGGATCAGGAACGCAGGACCACGGGAACACAGGAAGAGGAACTGGAACGAAGGATACACGGGGACACACAAAAACGCTGGAGACACATAGGAACGCTGGAGACACACAGGAGCGCTGGGAAAACAAGGAATGCTTGGAATACACAGGAGGGCTTTCTCTTCAAAGGAATGGCTTGAAGATCCGGTGGGGAATGATGGGAGCCGCCAGATTAAATGCTGCTGCTCCCTGGTGTCTCCGTGTTGCTGCTCCCCGGTGTCTCCGTCCTGCTCACCGTGTTCTTCAATGTGTTCTTCACACATATATATTGTTCTTCACATACTATTTTGTTTGCACCGTTCCGCACGTATCTCCCGACAAGTAAGCAGATGTGCCGAACATCTGTAATCTATTCTTCACTGTGTTCTTCACTGTGTTTTTCACTGTGTTTTTCACTTAAATGATCCTGTGTTCACTGTGTTCACAGTTTTTATTCTATTCTTCATTGTTCTTCACTGTGTTTTTTTAATGAAATGCTCGATCTTGAGCAGGGGAAATACTCGTCCAAGCAACGAGCCGTTTCGAGTACCTTAATACTCGAACGAGCATCAAGCTCGGACGAGTATACTCGCTCATTTCTAGATTTTACGACTGATGAAAAATAGTTTTGCTTTAGACCAGTAGATGGAATAAAGATATACTTCTTTTTGTGAATGAACACAATCTTGCCATAGACTTGAAAAAAAAAAACCTAGCCATTGTAAGGCCATTATATGTTTGATTGGGTGCAAAAATAAGCTTGATGAACTATAGAACTTTTCTTATCCAATCTTTTTCATGTAATGAAACACAGAACATTGCAAATAAATCTTGTTTTTGTCAAGGAGACAAATCATTTAGTTATTGTTGTTGACATCAGTATTTGCCACTGGATGAGAGAAATATATCGACCTCACCACTGATCAAAATGGTATCAATGCTAATAGAATCCTATCAATAATGATCTAATTGATTGTACTGTAGTTCTGCCAGTGATCAGTATTCCTTTAGCAATCATGATTTCTGTAACTTCAGACCATTTTTATAAGTTTTATAAATTTATCCAATAAAAACTAAAACATTCATGTAATAAAAATAGCAGAAAATCTAAGTGTTTCATTTTTCTTAATGGAGTAGGCCACAAATAATGTGCCTCATATTCAGCTTGCCCAGGTAAACTTTCACTTCCAAAAGGAAAACTGTGGGCAGGGGAAAGTTTTCCAAGGAAGTACAATATTAGTGATTTTTTTAGGGGATTTTATGTTATGCACATACTTTATAGCTCCCTTTGAATATTCAATTAAAAACACATTTATCTTTTAATCTTTGTGACCTGCACTTTGTGCAGTGACACCAAGCATCTCATTCTATTTGCTGGTATTAGGGGTTCTTTTATGTCATCTGAATAGTTCTTCTGACATTTTTTGCAATAAATAGGTAAGGAGGAGCCATGAACCTACCTCATAGACCAGAGGCAAGAATAAACATGTACATAATATATATCATGCATATCATTTCATTTCTGGCTAAGGGTTCCCATTCTGTACAAGGTATGTCCTTAGAATGTAACCACATAAAAATTACCCCTTACTTCCATGAGGCATAACTACAATGAAGAAAGAATTAAGGAGGAATTCTGCATATACTTATTCTGGATATC